>NW_026000020.1:1582698-1628818 GCF_001458135.2 Marmota marmota marmota
GAGAGAGAGAGAGAGAGAGAGAGAGAGAGAGAGAGAGAGAGAGAGAGGTGGAGAGGGAGGAAGAAAAGGGACAGGGACTTCGAGAATGAGAGAGAGTCAGTTTTCTGTTACTGTGATGAAATACCTGAGACAATCAACTTAAAAGGAGGAAAGGTTTATTTTGGTTCACAATTGGTTTCAGTCCATGGTTGCTTGGCCACAATAATTTCAAGTGAGTCAGAACATCATGGAGGATCCATGGAAGAATCTGTTTCTTGCCTCTTCCAGCTTATGTAAGCTGCCAGCCTTCCTCGGTTTGTGGCTGCATCACACCAATCTCCGCTGTGTTAACATATTCCCTTCTCCTTCTTATAAGAACACTTGTGATTACATTGGGTCTGCCCAGATAATTCATGATAATTTCCCATCTCAAGATCCTTAAATCACATCTCCAGAGTCCCCTTACCAGGGGAGGTAACATAGCTGCAGGTTCTGGGGTTGAGGATGTGGCCTTCATTGGGGGCCATTATTTAGCCTATCACAGTGGCAATCTTTACATGGGAGTACATATCTATGTTGGAACTTACCAAATTGTGTATTTCATGTGCAATTTATTGCACATCAATTATACCAAAATAAAACTTTTAAAGGCAAAGAAATATATTTTCCAGAATGTCTATCCTAACTCTGAGCTCTGAACAAAAATGTACTAAATGCAATTTCTGAAATATATCTCTGATGAAATATAAATTTGGGTTCAAACTATGTGGATTTAGTTGAATATGTTATATCATAAATGCAAAATAGATAATTTCTGGACTTTCCAGTTACCACTATGGCGACTGGCTTTACTTTTGTTTTTGGAGTACACAATGAGATTCACACCCCTCCCCATTCCCCACAGGCTCACACACGTAGAATATCCATGGGGGACTGGCCTCAGCACCTCTCTCGCTGTTTCAAAATCCTTGAGTTTGGAAACTTGGAAAGATATTCCTAGGACCTCAGTGGGTACACAGGCTCAAACTGACATAGGTAAGAAAAAACACGCATTCCCTGCTACTTGATTTCTTTACTTAGGTCCAGTTTTGACCTGGATTCTCCCACAGACACAGCCTCTCTCACAAGCCTCCCCGGGCTTTACATTTCTCACTGATCTTATGTTATCTCACCTTGACTATGTCCCTCCCCACCCATATCAGTTTTGGGATTCTGTCTAGTGTCCTGAGGGCTCATCAATCTTCTGATCTGTCCAGTAAAAAGGATTTCTATTAATCCAAGGCCAAAAGAGGGAGAATCCCTCAAGAGGTGATAACTTGGGTGTGTGCAGGTAATTTCATCACTAAGAGGCCCCCAGGAAATGCAGCCAAGGAAAGGAGTGAGATTCATTACAGATAGGGGGTGATTGTCTTTCAATGGGCCTTGTCCTGGGTCCAGTAGTTAAAACCACCACACCAAGATGCCAATGGACCATCACCCCCCAAATTATTTTTGATGGGCATCTTATGAGGGTCTCCTAGGACATGAATACAGGCCTATGGTTTATAACAGCTAAACAATTCTGAGTCTGTCCCTTTATTATATACCCCAAAGATGTCCAGTGATCTCTGAACTGCACCATGTTATTTATTCCAGCTCTAGGTCCATACCATTCAAATTTGATTATTAGAAAGGACGACGCTTCTACCTGTACAGATGGTCTCTGACTCATTATGATTTGATTTATGATTTGTCAACCTTACCATTAATTACCGTTATGATTTCTTAACCTTAACTGTGCAATCCACGTTTTGCTCTCAGTACAGAATTCAATAAATTGCAAGAGACTTTCAACACTTTATTATAAAATAGGCTTTGTGTTGAGGTAGTCCTTATAAGGTCCTTGCCTAGCATCTGGATGGCCCTGTTAAGTGATTTTAAGGAAAAAGTTTCACTTTCCCACCCCAGGGCATTTCTGAGAAAGGCTCACCATTCTCTGATACCAACCCCACCCTTAACTGCCCCCATTAGGACCTGCCCCAGATAAGTCCCTGAACCCAAGCCTGTTTTGCCTCTCTCTGCTATAGAGAGATGGCCTTTATTTCTCAGCTCTGACAAATAAACTCTCGTGTGTATCTCTGCCTGGTCTCTGTCTTTCATTTCTCACCCGTCTCTCGTTCCTTGCTTTGCCTTCAGCCCTGCCTAACTGTAGGCTAGTGTAAGTGCTCTGAGCACATTTAAGGTAGGCAGGGCTAAGCTAGGGTGTTTGATAGTTTAGGTGTGTTAAATGCATTTTTACTTTATAATATTTTAAATTTATGATGGTTTTATGGGGATGAAATTGAGGAGTATCTGTAACTGCTTGTGAACGTTGTTTCTGTTATTACTAATAACTACACTCAACATGCATAAATTAAGCTCATTAACATAGTGGATGGCCCAGCTCAAGGCCTCTGGTATTTCATGATCTGTTCAGACAAGTAAATATTACAGGTATGTACTTGGTTTCATCCCTTGCCCATGCATCCATGGCTGGGTCTGTATTTTTCTGTGGAATCTTGTTTTATTGTTCTTTTCCCTTCCTCTCCCAGAAACTTCTTCTGAAAAGGCCCTTTCTGACTCCCAACCCCATCCTTCTGGGTGGACCTGTCTCACACCATCTTCACTGCTGTTATCCTGTCTTTCATTCCTAATCTTTCATCCTCACCTTGCTTCTTGTGATTTGGTGACCCTTGTTAGCACCAGGAATTAGCAAAGAAATGTCTTTCATTTAGGACTTGGGAACTTGAATTCTCTAGATAAAACAGGACATCAAAGGCATAACCCTGGGGTAGAATGAATTGATGATCCACATAGAATTTTCTTCTAAAGAGTTAACCATTTTCCAAGTGTCCTTAGGATGGGCTGGTGTACACTTGACTTTTCTCTGAGAAGATTAATGTGAGAGCCATTTATCTGTGAAGGTACCATTGAAGAGAAACAAATGAAAAAGTGGGATTTCAGTCCAATCTCATCAAATGAATTTAATCTGATGCAGAAATAACATTGGGGGAAGCTAGGGAATGTTTGCATGCTGTGCAGATGCATAAATCATCTGAAATCATGCCAATGGGCCAGACCATAATGACAGGAGAAACAAATCTATGTTCTTATTGGGTGCATGACTAAATTATTTTTATCTTTCTAAGTATGGTCAATTTGAAATGTTATAAGACTCATGCATTTTTTCTTTGTTCTTTCTTAAAACTTAAGTTTTAAAAAAGCTTTAGGTTTTAAAAGATAACTCTTCCTATAACCAATTCAATATACTTCTAAAAATTTATGTATGTGTATATATATATATATATATTTTGTTTTTTTTTTTAGTTGTTGATGGACTTTTATTTATGTATTTATTTACTTATATATGGTGCTGAGAATTGAACCCAGCGCCTCACACATGCCAGGCAAGTGCTCTACCAGTGAGCCACCACCCCAGCCCTCAATATACTTTTAAGATGGGAAATCGAGTGGCCAACTGATTGGTACAGTTATTTGATTGACATTCATAATGGTTTCTGAAACATAATAGAAACATAGTTAGAAGCAAATAGATGCGTATCCCATTCTTCCTTCTCTAGCTTTCTTGCCCTTTGGGAGCTAGAAATCTTAGAATGCTGTAGTAGAGGTTCCATCTGGACCATAGTTCTGAAGATACAGGTTCTGGGCTGCACTAGATTTTACTGGAGGAGTGAAGCAAGGTACCCCTCCCTTCTTATGTAAATGTGGTATCTGTAGAAATCAGTGGTTCTCAAAGTGGCTAGAAGCTCAGTTTTTTTCTTCCAGGGAGAATGTCCGCAGACAATTTTGGCTGTCATAACTGTTTGGGGGAGGTGCACAGCACCTTCCTTACCAAAGAGAACTGTCCAGCCCCCAGTGCCCACAGGGCTAAGGAACCTTCGTGTGGAAGTAAATAATCATTATTAAAATACTTAAGAACAGGGGTGTCTTCATCTGTTTTCGGTTGTAAATAAAAACACTACAGTTTGGGTAAGTTATAAAGAAAAGAGGTATATTTTGGCTTACAGTTTTGGTCCAAAGTCAAAGGGCTGCATCTCGTGACGCATTTCTTACTGGCCATCCTGAGGCAATGCATGACATCTGTGTCGTCAACTGCACACTACCACAACAAAATACCTGAGACTCCTAGTGAAGAAAGGAGAGATTTATTTTGGCTCATGGTTCTGGACGTCCAACTCAGGTGGGCCCATGATTTTGGGCCTGTGGTGAAGGCAGCATATCATGGCAGGAGAAGCTCACATCTTGGGCCAGGAAGCAGAGAGAGAGGAAAGGACTAGTGGGGTCCTACAATCCCTGCGAAGGCACATCCCAGCCAATGGCCTAAAGACCTCCTACGAGGTCCCTCCTGTTATAGGTCTACAATACCTTCCAATACTGCTGCCTGGGGACCAAGTCTTTATACATGGACTTTTGGGGAACATTCATCCAAAACCATTGCAGTGTGATACGGCAAGAGACAAAGAGCACACATGTATGTCTCCTCTGAGTCTCTCCCTCTTTTAAGCCACCAGTGTTCAATCATAGGGGCTCTACCCTGATGACCTATTTAATCCTAATCACCACCCTAAGACCTCCCCCCCCCCAATCACCATGGTTGGATTAAGTTTCCAGTATCTTAATACCTTATAATGGAGTTGAAATTTCAGCACGTGAATCCTGGGGAACACATTCAATCACATCCCAGACATAGTAAGGGGGACCGTGTGCACCTGTTTTGCAGCAGGTGTTATGCCAGATACTTAAAGCCTACTCACAAATCTCTACAAGCGTCAATATTAGTGTTCACATATTGAAATGAGGCATATGAGGTTCAGAGATACTAAGCCATAGTCATACCATAGTCATACCATAGTCATATCACTAGAAAATATTGCGGTAAAACTTAGAGCCCTTTCCAGTAATTTGAGGGGAAAGACTTTAAAGCACCCAAGTGTCCTGTGGGGTTTGTGGAATTAGAGATCTCCGGAGCTGGGAGGTATCCGCAAAGCAGTTTTTTAGTCTGATGTCCTCATTTTATGGATAGAGAAACTAAGGCCCTGTGTGTCTTAGTTTGTCTTCTGTAGCTATGACAGAATAGCCGAGACAGTGATTTATGAAAGATAGAGTTCTTATTCTGGAGATTGAAATTCCATCATCAGGTGACAGACAGCATCTGGTGAGGGCCTCATGTTGCTACATGATGTGATGGAAATGTGGAAGGGCAAGTCAGTGCGTGCAGAAGAGACAAAACACGAGGGGAGGCCTTACTTTATAATCTGTTTTTGTCATGAGCAATCTAGTCCCTTAACAACATCATTGCTCCTTCTTAATGATCTAAATTAAAGGACCCATCTCTCAATACTGCCTCAGTGGCAATCAAATCCAACATGAGTTTTGGAGGGAACAAACTATATTCAAGCTATAGCACCCCATCACACAGCTAGAGCCAGATCCTGGCTTGGAGCCTGGTGGTGGAGCTAGGTTGGGCCCTGGGTCTTCTAGCCAGCACTCTCTGGGGTATCTTTGCCTGCAGGAAGACACAGGGTGGGAACCTTAACAAGCCTGAACTGGCTTTTAACCCAGGCAGATTCCCACCATAACTGGCCACAGCAGGATTTCCAAATCTGATGGACAAGTGCTCTCTTCTAAAGTCTCTGAACAGGTATTTTGGTTTTGCAGGTGTCCTCTGGACATGCTCAAATTTGGGCAGGTCATTTCCTGCACAGCTGGTTCAGAGCACTTCCTCTTGGGATGCCTTATAGCTCCCTTTCCTTTCTCTATTATTCCCCCACTTTTCTTACTCTTTATCTGGCATGCCATTCAACTCCCTCCAATTCTGACTTCCAAAATAGATCAAGAAGGCATGTTATTGGTTAGAAAAAAATGTCTTGAAGCAATATGTATAGGATGCAGATGGTGGGTATTAAAAGAGATTTTGATGATAAGATAGCACTTCCCCCCCTTAGGCCTGAAGGAATTTGTCTACAGAAAAACCACAAACTGAAAGATGGGTTCCTCAGAGGGACAGAGACTTTAGATATGGCCCCTGCAGCTCATGCCTCTGTGATGCCCAGATTTAAAAGTCAGTATTTTCTTCTTCATTCATTAATCAACATCTATTTGCTCTCCTATCTTCCTCTATTTCTTATCAGGTTGTGGGAGGATCAGACTTTCTTTTTCTTTTTTTTTTTTTAATTTTTTTTAAATTTATTTATTTTTATGTGGTGCTGAGAATCGAACCCAGTGCCTCACACATGCTAGGCAAATGCTCTACCACTGAGCCACAACCCCAGCCCCAGACTTTATTTTTCGTCAGGTTACTTACTTTTGGCCCTCTGAGAATTAAATGCATTTCCTAACACTGAATTTGGAAACACAGGGAGATTTTTTTCATAGATACTCTGCTTGAAGTCATCTTTGCTATTACAACATTGAGGAAAAATTTAATTTGTTGTTAAAATTAGCTGATTATGTAGTATAATATGGGCAATACAATAAGGTGAACATTGAAAACAAATGGTATCAACTGCATCAGAGAGAGAATATATTTGTTTTAGTGCTTTGTTCTCTCTAATTTAAAAAATAATACCTGTTCATATAGTGGAGGCTGAATAAGTATTTGCTAAATTAAATTAAATATAATAAGAACATTTTGAAAAGTATACAATTTATCGTCCTTATTTAATAACGTCTGGTATATGTCATTTGGTATATATTTTGTTATGTATCATTTTATTTTTCTCCATGTGTGTGTATTTGTCTAATTATTTCAATCTCTGCTATGTCTATGTGCACATACACATGCACACACAAACATACATATATACATAAGGTTTTGCATTTGGTATCAGGATTTATTATTGTAACTTTATAAATGTTGTGGTATATTCTAGAGGTTACAAGTATGGTCTTAAAGTTAGAGAAACCCAGACATAATATTTAAACCCTTTGTATCTCAGTTTCTTCTCGTTAAAATGGGACTAATTGTATTCACTGCACATTTTTATGAGGATCAAATAAGATAGTGTAGGAAAAGTGCTTAGTGCAGGGTCTGGCATTAGAGGTTTTTCTATATTATTAAAAACTCAGTAAGGTACTTCCTCACACTCATCTCTTTCTGTTTTTTTAAGCATTGATTGATGGAAGTAGAATCATTGAATCAAAGGAAATGAATATTTTCTCCAGAAAACTTACACCAATTTCTGATGTTATAAAAGTGATATTATTGAATGCTGACTATGACCAGGCCCTATTCCTAGTGATTTATGTCTTTATTTTATTTTTTATTTATGTGTTTTAACTCAATAGTCTCAGCAATAACGATGAAATAGATGTTACTCTGTCGCACATTTTGCTGATGATGGCTGATGTGCACAGAACCTAAGCAGCTCTCCCAAGGTCACATTCTTGGGAAGGCTTGGGGCCACTAGGAGAACCCTGTGGCAGGCTCCAGACTCCTTGCTCTTTCCAGGCATGTGCTAAAGAGGATTACTAGTTGTTAAGTCTCTAGAAAGAGGAAGCATCCTAGAAGAGTCCCAAATGGGAAGTGGGTGGGGGGAGTGGAGAAGCTTCAACTTTCAGTAAAGAAAGCAGCTGATGTTAAACCCAAGGCCTTTAAAAGACATCTGAAGAAATGGATTTGGGGAGGAGGTGGACTGAGGGTGAAATCTGGGATTTCAGGGTTCTCCAGAAAGACTTGGAGGGAAAGAAGGAAGGAAGGGAGTGGGGAAGGGAGGGGATAGAAATAGAGAGATGGGGAATTATTAGAAAAATGGGCTCATGGGATTATGCAGGCTGAGAAGTTCCATGGCAAACCATCTATTAGCTGGGGACCATCTATTAGCTGAGATGCCAGTGGCTCAGTGCAAGTCCAAAAGCCTCAGAACCTGAGATAAGTCAAAGGGCTGAGAACCCGGAGGCCTTTGGTGTAAGTCCTGGAGTCCCAAGTGTGGAAGATCCGAGGGCCTGGAGTTCTCAAGTTCAAGGACAGGAGAAAAGTGTTCCTGTTCCAGGACAGGGGGAGGGCGTTGTTGCCCTCGCTCTTCTTCTTCTTCTTTTTTTTTCCTTGTTCTATCCTGATCATCTGATTGAGGCCTCCACCCACATAGAGGGTAGATCCTTCCCACTCAGTCTTTCAAACTCACGAGCCAATCTCCTCTGGAAACGTGCTCATGAACACACCCTAAAACAATTCCTTACCAATCCTGTAAGATATTTCTTAATCCAGCCAAGTTGACACCTAAAATTAACCGTCACGTTTGATGATACCATCTACCCTCTTTCTCTAAAATTAGATAAGCAAGTTTGTTTATTTTATATGGATCATGTTGCAATCTAAGGTTCTCATCACTGACTCAAGCCATGTTCTCTTCACTTCTCAGTGACTCCTGTAAAGAGAGAGAATTTAATAGCCTCCCTTTTCCAGGGGCAGTCAATGAAAACTTGGTGTTCCGAGAAGGTTAATTTACCATTGAGAAAAGGTTCACGGATTATTCTTTAGGTCAGCTTGTAAGAAGAAAAAGTCATTTACATAAAACAAGAATCTGTGTTGCAGACATAAGCCCATACATCTTGTACTGATGCTCCTGGTGTCTCCACCCCGCCCCCCCAACCCCCTAGGCTAGCTGTTGCATGCTCAGATGCAGGCTTTTGGGATGGACTAAAGTTCAGAGTCACCTTCTTCTTACTGGCTATAGGGAGCAGAGTTAGAAGCACTTACAATAAGAGTGTTGGTTCTATAAAACTTCCCTCCACGATTCATCGAATTTCCAAGAGTTCTCTAGAGGGCTGGAGATATGGCTCAAGCGATAGTGTGCTCACCTGGCATGTGCGGGGCGCTGGGTTCGATCCTCAGCACCACATAAAAATAAAAAAAATAAAGATGTTGTGTCCACCAAAAACTAAAAAAAAAAAAAAAAGAGTTCTCTAGAGAAGTCATAAGTCCTGCAGACTCAGCTTTGAATAGGAGTTCTGGTCTTCACATTTGCTAATCAAAACTGTAATCCTATAAATGCAGGGTTTATAACAGAGACACAAAGAGTGGGGGGAGAATTTCATAGACTTCCTGTCAAGAACTGTGAAGAGTCTTTTGCCAATAAAATAGTGATTTTTTTCCCCCTACTTATAAGCAAAGTAGTTAGTCTGCCAGTTTCATGGATGTGGACAAACAACATAATTTCCTGGTTCAGAAATTAAGGACAGTTTATTGCTCGTGACTTTGAGGAGGGAGTCATCTGACTCACTTTCGGCAGGTTTATGCTGGTTGTGGGCTGGGACCTCAGTTAGGGCTGTCAGTTGGACAACCTACACAGATGTCCCTGCAAGTGGGGAGCTTCCACCACAGCAATGACCCCCCACCCCAGGTCAGCCTTCTAATGAGGGTCCTCAGGGATCACTGGTGAGCTTTTCAGATTACAGGCTGAAGGCCCAATGTTTTGGGATACCTGGCCTAAGAAACCATCAGCTTCCCATTGGCTACATGCAAATCACCTGGTGTCCTATCTTCAAAGAAAGGTATACAGATCTCACATCCTGCTGAAGAGCAGCAAACTTACTTTGAGGAAGAACATGTGGGATGACAGAGTGACAGAGGTCATGCCATCATCTTAGGAGGATGCAATTTACCAGTCTTCCCTCCGTCCCCAACAACATCTCTTGACCTACCAGCCACCCCCATCATTTAAGTCTCCCTAGCAGAGACTCAGGCACTGTGGAGCTGTGTCCCACCCACATGGGTGACCCATAGAGTGTCACCATAATAAAATGGCTGACTTATGCCACTGAATTTTAGTGAGTTACTGCAGCTGGGGCAGAAATTTGTTTCTGGGAAAGTTTAGTTTCATTCAGTTTTAAGATTTAAAACAAACGATAGAGATCACCTTGTGCAACTCCTTCCTTCCCTCCCTTTCTCTCTCTCTCTTCCTCCCTTCTCTGTCTTTCCCCTCTTTATCTCTCCCCTCTCCTAGTTAGATCCTAGGCGATCACAATGTGCAGCTAGGCTTGGGAACCACTGGTCTAGAAGAAACTTTTCATTCAGCTTTATGAGTAAGGCGTAGATCACTGGGGCCATCTCAGACTTGAGCCTGCATCAGCCTCTGCTGGTGAGCTTGTTGAAATACAGCTACTGGGTCCCTTGGCAAGATTCAAGAGGTCTTGGGCGGGGCCTGAAAATTCTTATTTCTGACTAGGTCCCAGGTGATATTGAAGTTGCTGACCGGGGATCCCTGGGATAACAGATGAATGTGGTATGTGGTTTGTGGTCTGTAAAGAAATGCTGAGCAAGGGGGGTATAGTACCATTGTCTTTCTAGGAGTTTCTGCCACTGATACTTCTGGCACCAAGGATGCAGAGAAGGGATGCTGAGAAAGGTCCCACCATGAGCCTCCCAGCATCATGGCTCCCTTTATAGTTTGGGACCAGGTGTTCCTAATCTGATGGGAAAACCCAATACAGACTCTTCTGCCTGATTCCCCTCCAGGAACATTCATCCCACAGATCAATTTTAACTCATCCTGGGCATAGAACTAGCTTAAACCAAGAATGCTTTCCCAACGATGGCAGTGTTCCCAAGTGCCAGCAGGGCGAAGTTTACCTAAGGCATTTTAGAAAAAGGTCAGAGTTGTCAGCAGAAAAAGGATCCCAGATGCTCCCTGACCTACAGGGGCAGGCAGGTAAGATGAGGAGGTGTAGGTGGTGAACAGGAAGAGCAGACCTATGGGAGACTGGCGGCATTTGCAGCAGGTGGGCAATAGGAGAAAGTCTAAATGTAGGGAGCAGAGAGCTGACCTGCACTGGGAAGGATTGGGTTAGCTCAGAGTCCAGTCACTCAGGAACACAGACAGCTTGGCTTGGAGTTAAGATAGGGACAAACTTACCAAAGAGAAAGGAAATAAGGCAAGGGCTCAGCCATGGGACGTGCAGCCCACAGAGGGCATGAGCAGGATCGGCATTCAAATCCCAGAGCCTGGGCTGGAGTTGGGGGTCATGAGGTGGCATGTATGCAACCTCTAGTGCATGCATAAGCACAGACGTGTGACATGTGTGTGGGGGGATGTGTATCCTGGCAGCCGGTCGACTTGTGGAAGCTCTGCGCAGGCAGCCTGCCCCTGTCCGTGGCAAACATCCATAGGCACACTCCAGCAGCTTAGGCAATCAGGGCAGTGTGAGCCACGAATCCTGGTCCCTCCACCTCACCACGCTGGCTGCCAGCCCAAGGCACATTTAAGTACCCCATGCTGATACAATCTGTGTCCATTTATTTTCTTTCCTAGTTTTCTTATATGAGGCATTGTTGACAGACCTTGCCCTGCCTTTTGGACCCTTTCCCATTATAGAGGTGCCTGCTGGGCTAAGGTCATTTTTTTAGAGAGGCTCTGTAGAGATTCCAGCCCCCTGCAGTCCTTGTTCTGGGGAATGGAGAAAGCATCATGGAAAAGGAACTACTTGAAGTGGTTCTTGGAGGACATGAAGTTTTCTGCTGACCAAAAGCATGTGATAGATGAGCCCAGTGTTGTGTGTCATCTAGTCCATTTGAACTAAGTAGCACTTATCCAGGTTTCTTAATCAGTGGATCTCAACAGGGGGTGATTTTGCTCCACAGGGGATATTTAGCATTGTCTGTAGACATTTTCATATTGTCATCACTAGGTAGAGGGGAGGCATGCTACAGGCATCCGCTGCTTAACAGCCTTCAGTGACAATTACACACCCCACCACATGTTAATAAAGGCCAAGAAATCCTGCCAAGAAAAACTGAGGGGATCTTGCACGTGTCACTAAAGCAACAGAGAATTCCACATTTGATTTCTGATTGGTTGTTGGTGCAGGTATGTTTTGCTTTTAAATTGTTACCTCTTTTGAGTCTATAAAATAACTTCCTAAGTATCACTGTATCCTATTCAATAAACTGCAGGAACTGGCACACTATGGCCCACTCCTAGCTTGTCACCTATTTGTGTAAATAAAATTTTTTTTTGAACGAAGTCACACTCATTGCCCTATGCACTGCTTTTATGTACTCATTGTGTATGACTGCTTTTGTGCTATATTCTCAGAGTTGAGTAGTTGGAATAGGCAACATGTTTGCTGCCTGAACCTTTACAGAAAAAAATTTGTTAATCTTTGGGTAAAGAGATAATGTTCGATGACTTCCTGCTGGTCAAAACACAGCTACAAAGGGACAATCTTTCATTGTGGCTCTAAGCACAGGCCCTTAGTCTTTTGTCAGAGCTTTTTAGATTGTTCCAAATTACCTTCTAGTCTCTCTGACCTGTTTGACTGATTATTTGGAAAAGGATGTGTAGATGTTCCTTCTTCCTTAGCTCAGGGAGACTAACGTCACTCAAGACCTCTCTCTTACTAGCTTTGCATAGCTCAGCACCGGACCCAGCTTGGAGGGAAAGAACAGGCCAACAAGAGCATTAGCTCCTGGGGTGAACTGGGAAATTGGCTCTTCAGTGTTCCTTAGCTAAAAATTGTTAGTCTCTGACTCATCAGCACTGAGAGTGTTTTCTGAATGTGAGACTGTGTATCAGCCATGCAGACTTCAGCTCTACCTGTTGGGCTTCCAGGAATCTTAAGGCCTGGAATTAACTGGAAGCAGACTTTGGACCTACTTGGTTACAAAATTCAATTCAGAAAACTACTGGGTCTATCCTTGTTTTAGTCAGTTTTTTTATTGCTGTGACTCAAATACCTGACAAGTTCAATTGTAGAGAAGGCAAAGTTTATTTGAGGGCTCACAGTTTCAGAGGTCTTAGTCCATAGATAGCAGGATACATTTCTTGAGGCTCAAGGTGAGGCAGAACATCATGGTAAAAGAAGGTAGTGGAGGGAAGAGGCTCACGTAGTGTTCAGGAAGCAGAGAGAGACTCCACCCATCAAATACAAATATATACCCCAAAGTCACACTCTCAATGCCCCACCTCCTCCAGTCATACCCCACCTGCCTTCAGTCACCACTCAATTAATCCCATCAGGTGATTAATTCACTGATTGGGTTAAGGCTCTCATAACTCAATCATTTCTTTTTTGAACCTTCTTGCATTGTCTCATATATGAGCTTCTGGGGGACACCTCATATCTAAACCATAACAGTACTCATGGGGATAGCTTCAATTATGCTATGACTAGGAGCAACATCTGAACCCAGTTTGCAAGACCTTTAAAGTCAAACCATTATAGGGGATCCATTTATTCACTTGTGAATTAAAGCAAACAAACAAACAAACATCCCCAAATGCTATATGTTGTAGAGAATAACCAGAGAGACAAAGTAAAAAAACAGCCCATAGACCAGTATGAGACAGAGGTATTATTTGCAATTCACTGGCTCCATTCATGACCACAAGAGGGTGTGGTAGTGCAGAGGAGAGAGGTAGTGAAGCTGTCTGGGAAGGAGGATGGGGAAGGCAGTGGGAGATGGCCAACTTTGAACTAGGTCTTCAAGGAAGGGATGTAGAAATCTGAAAGGAGCCCAAGAAGCAGCCACCTTCTGCAGTCAGCCTCTGCCAAGAGGTGCAGACCGTATTGAAGTTATATGGTCTTTGGTCCTGTGGCTTCAGACATTTGATCCCTAGGTTTTTGGAGCTGATCAGTTTTAGGTTGGCATTAGCTCACAGTGACCAAGCCCTCAGAAAGCAGGTCTTACATTGGAATGCTGGTTGTTAATTCAGATGAAAAAACACAACTGCCAGGAGAGCTGAGTAATTGCATTGGCCTCGACAGTACATGCTCTCAAAAGCCAAAACACAAGTCTTACTATAAGAATGTTGCTTAGTGATACTGCAATCAGCCTGTAACGCCAACTTTACAATATAGTAGTAACCATGGGAACTACCAGGAGGGTCCACTCTGGGCCAGTCACTGAGAAAGCACTTTACGTGTTGTGCTAGTCAGCTTTCTATCACTATAACAAAATGCCTGATATAAAGAGAAAAGGGTTATTTTGGCTCATAGTTTTGGAGGTTCCTGTCCATGATAATCTGGCGCTGTTGCTTTTGGTCTCTGGTGAGGCAGCACATCATACATCTGCTTACCTCATCACCAGGAAGCAAAAGAGAGAGAAGGAAAGGCCTAGGTCATACCCACAATGGTCTGCGTCACCAATCGGCTTTTCACCTCTAAAGGTTTTGCCAACTCCCACAGTTCCACACGGAGGATCAAGCTTTTAATCACACGGACCTTTTGGGGAACATTCCCAATCCAAAATATAGTACATCCGTTATATCATTTACAAACATTGAAATTAGTTAATTATCTCTCTTTTTGCCAAACTCTGAAACTCCTTGAGAACTGTATCTATATTTATCCTGCTTGGTATGATATTTTCGCACCTTGCATAGAGATAAAGATCAATAAAGAGTTTGTTGAGTGAAAGAAATCAATTCAGTGCTTATAACTGAAAGGAAAAGAGGAAATGTAACATGCTTTCCTTGCTGGATCCAGAGCTCTCTGTGTTGACCGTTGCATTGTGAACACCATGCAGACACATCAGAGGAACTCTTTGTAGAGAGTCTTACCTAGGTAGGGCTCCATGTCTCGCTTAAGACTTTGCTCGACAACACGGGTTTTCCTTCTCTGGTGGATCGTCCTCTTCTGATGGACACAGCCCCTCTCTTCAGCATGGTACGTTTTGTTGTGAAAGATCATGCAGAAAATTGCAAAAGTTGTGTATATATAATAATGATCAGTCATGCAGAGAGCACTATCTTGTCAAAATAGCATATTGCCAGTATCCCAGAAGTCTCTGCAGCCTGTCCTTGACTCAAACTCTCCCCCCACTCCCCCGGAGATAGCAAACACCATGATATTGATGACAGCCATTGCCTTGCTTTTTAAAAATAGATATTCATCTATTGGTGCATCCTAAGCATCATGATTTACTTTGCCTTGTTTTGAGATTTATATAAGGGAATAAAATGGTATATACTTTTCTGTCTCTTTTTGATGCCTTCTTTATGTCAGCATTTGTGAGATTCATTCTTGCTGTTCAGTGTTGCTTTAGTTCATTTATTTTCATTGCTCTACTTAATGGCATGGATATAAACCTATTTCTCTTCCCATTTTACTACTGGGTTGTTTCTGGCCTTGGGTTGTTGTGGAAGAATGCTGAAATCAGCATGCTTGATCATATATAGATCATACACCTATATATGATCATATGTGTATTTATATACATACATATATTCTAATATATATAAATATAGGAGAGAGATACCTTAGAGTGAAATAAGGTATGTGTATCTTTTGCATTACTATTTAATGCCAGCCAGTTTCCAAAGTGGTTGTACCAATGCATACTCCTGCCAGTGGGATCTGAGCTTCCCTTTCTCTAGTGCATTATATTTTCCAGACTTTTAATTTTTGGTTCACCAAGTGGGAGTACAAAGATGTTCCCTCAGCATTTAATTTGCCTTTTCTGACTTTGAATGAGGTTGAATGACTTTTCATATGTTAATGAGCTGCACCAAGCCTTGTGTACATTTTTGTCTATATTCTGTGCCTTAAAAAAATGATATACACTACTTACATATTATGGAAAGGATTTATTTGTTGGAAAACAAAATACAAAAGTTTCGTTACGGTAAATTTTGATGAAAATAGGTTTCTGATAAGTTCCATTTACCAGCCTTTCCCTATGTTAATCTTCTTCTATCTTGCTTAATAAATCTTTTTTTTTTTTTCCTGGTATGGCGGATTGAACTCAGGGGCACTTAAACACTGAGCCACCTCCCTAGCCTTTTTTTATATTTTATTTTGAGAAGGGTCTCGCTAAGTTGCTTAAGGCCTGCCTAAATTGCTGTGGCTGGTTTGAACCTGAATTCCTCCTGTCTCAGCCTTCTGAGACACTAGGCAGCTGGGATTATAGGCATGTGCCATTGTGCCTCCCAGCTCTTAATAAATCTTTTAAGACATCATGAAGAATTCTTTTTTTTTTTTGTATTATTTTCTGCAATAGTTTCCTATATTGTTTTCTAAAATCTTTTCTTTTTTTAGATTTTGGTCCAAAAGTTACTTGGAATTGATTGCAGTAGGTCATTGCCCAATAAGAATGCTTAATTGTCTCTACCTTAGTTATCATGATGAACATCCATTCCCCACTGATCTGCATTGTTATGCCTCTCAGATAACATAAAGATATGAAGGCGTGGTACTGTTTCTGGGATTTTTTTTTTTTTTAAATCAGTCAAGTGTTTTTGCACGCCCTCTTTTCCAGCCAAACAACCCCATGGAGGTCCCTAGTCAGGAACCATTTAGGGTTCCATATTTTCACTTTTTGATTGTGTGTCCTTGGGCAAGTTATCCAACCTTTTTATGAATCAATCTAGTCTTCGCAGCTGTAGTGAAAATTGTTCATTTGTGGCTGCCCTTTTAGAACTGTCTCTGCTTCCCATATAGTAAATTCTGTATTCTTAAGAAACAAAATAACTACAACAACAACAACAACAACACACACACACACTCACACACACATCTTTCCCAATCTCCCTTGTAGTGGAGGTGGAGCTGGTGGTCTAGTTTCCACAAACAATCAGATGAGTCACAAAAGATTCAAGTGTGAACTGAGGCTCAGCAGCCCTGGGAGGGACTGCCCCATCAGGAGCGCAGCCCTCGGGAGCCACTTCATTGGCTCCACGCTGAATTCTTGGAAGGCGCCATTTTTGCCTCTAATGCCATCTACTCTACTTAATATTAGAGAATTTTCTTCGATTCATCCTTGAGGCTATTGCTTTTCTGTTGTACAATGTAGTTTAATAGGTGAATTCCCCTGAAGACTCACACTGATAAGAGGAGGGGAAGGAAGGAGGAAGGCAGAGATCAGAGGTGAGGCAGTGTGACAGGAGAGATGGGATCCAAACAGCTAAAGTCCCAGAAGGCAAATGTTGCTACTTCATGCTTTTACGAAGCCTTAAGAGTGTGAAATGGAACCAAGGCTTTGCCGCTGAGCAAGCATACCTATCCCTCTGTAAATTTCAGAGGATTTTTCTTTATGAGGTTGAATACACCGAAGGAAAATAAAATAAAATCACATTGGGAAACTGTGATAATAAAATATGGATGGCAAACTGAGATTCTGGAATATTGGGACATATTCTAGAGTTTTTCTTTTTAAAAAATAACTGTCTAGGCATTTTTTGATATGAAATTTTAAAAAGATAAGTAACAGCATATGGAGTTTACTTTGATTCTTCAATCTACTGAACTTCACTCTAAAATATGGTCTATAAAAAACAGAGGAAGGAATATGTTGAGATAGCTTTTTTAAAAAATATAAATTAATTTATTTATTATGATTTGTTATATATGACAGAATGCATTTTAATTCAGAGTACACATATAGAGCACAATTTTTCATGTCTCTAGTTGTACACAAAATAGAATTACACCATTTGTGTCTTCATAAATGTACTTAGGGTAACGGTATCCATCTCATTCCATTCTCTTTCCTACCACTCTGCCCCCTCTCTTCCCCTCCCTCCCCTTTGCCCTATCTAAAGTTCCTCCATTCCTCCCATGCTCCCCGCCATCCACATTATGAATCAGCATTCTCATATCAGAGAAAACATCCAGCATTTGGTTTTTCGGGATTGGTTTACTTCACTTAGCGTAATATTCTCCATTTGCATCCATTTACCTACAGATGCCATCATCTTTTAATGCTGAGTAATATTTCATTCTGTATATATATCACAGTTTCTTTATCCATTCATCTACTGAAGGGCATCCAGGTTGGT
Organism: Marmota marmota marmota; assembly: GCF_001458135.2. Taxonomy (NCBI): domain Eukaryota; kingdom Metazoa; phylum Chordata; class Mammalia; order Rodentia; family Sciuridae; genus Marmota; species Marmota marmota. Next base: position 1,600,431 of record NW_026000020.1, read on the forward strand.
TCCACAATTTAGCTATTGTGAATTGTACTGCTATAGACATTGATGTGGCTGTGTCCCTGTAGTATGCTGTTTTTAAGTCCTTTGGGTATAAACCAAGGAGTGGGATAGCTGGGTCAAAGATGGCTCCATTCCCATTTTTCCAAGGAATCTCCATATTGCTTTCCATATTGGCTACACCAATTTGCAGTTTCACCAGCAATTTATGAGTGTGCTTTTCCCCCCCACATCCTCACCAACACTTATGGTTGTTTGTATTCTTAATAGTTGCCATTCTGACTGAAGTGAGATGAAATCTTAGTTTTGATTTGCATTTCTCTAATTGCTAGAGATGTTGAACATTTTTTCATATATTTGTTGATTGATTGTATATCATATCATCTTCTGAGAAGTGTCTGTTCAGTTCTTTGGCCCATTTATTGATTGGGTTATTTGTTTTTTGGTGTTAAGATTTTTGAGTTCTTTATATATCCTAGAGATTAGTGCTCTATCTAATGTGCATGTGGTAAAAATTTGCTCCCATTCTGTAGGCTCTCTATTCACCTCACTGATTGTTTCTTTTGTTGAGAAGAAGATTTTAATTTGAATCCATCCCGTTTATTGATTCTTGATTTTATTTCTTGCACTACAGGAGTCTTATTAAGAAGGTGACTACTAATCTGACCTTATGAAGATTTAGGCCTACTTCTTCTTCTATTAGGTGCAGGGTCTCTGGTTTAATTCCTAGGTCCTTGATCCACTTTGAATTGAGCTTTGTGTATGGTGACAGATAGGGGTTTAATTTCATTTTGTTACATATGGATTTCCAGTTTTCCTAGCACCATTTGCTGAAGAGGTTATCTTTTCTCCAATATATGTTTTTGGTGCCTTTGTCAAATATAAGATAACTGTAATTATTTGGGTTTGTCTCTGTGTTCTCTATTCTATACCATTGGCCTACCAGTCTGTTTTGGTGCCAATACCATGCTATTTTTGTTACTATTGCTCTGTAGTATAGTTTGAGGTCTGGTAGAGTGATACCACCTGCTTCACTCTTCTTGCTAAGGTTTGCTTTAGCTACTCTGGGTCTCTTATTTTTCCAGATGAATTTCATGACTGCTTTTTCTATTTCTATGAGGAATGTCATTGGGATTTGATTGAAATTGCATTAAATCTGTATAGTGATTTTGGTAGTATGGTCATTTTTGACAATGTTAATTCTGCCTATCCAAGAACAAGGGAGATCTTTCAATCTTCTAAGGTCTTCTTTAATTTATTTATATAGTGTTCTATAGTTTTGGTTGTAGAGGTCTTTCACCTCTTTCACTGATACCCAAGTATTTTTTTTTTTTTAAGCTATAGTAAATGGGGTAGTTTTATTAGTTTCTCTTTCAGAGGACTTATTATTGATGTACAGAAATGCCTTTGATTTATGAGTGTTGATTTTATATCCTGCTACTTTGCTGAATTCATTTATTAGTTTTAGAAGCTTTCCTGTGGAAGTTTTTGGATATTCTACATATAGAATCATATTGTTGGCAAATAGTGATAATTTGAGTTCTTCTTTTCCGATTCTTATCCCTTTAATTTCTTTCATCTGTCTAATTGCAGTGGCTGGAGTTTCAAGAACTATGTTAAATAGCAGTGGTGAGAGAGAGCATCCTTGTCTTGTTCCAGTTTTTAGAGGGAATGTTTCATTTTTTCTCCATTTAGAATGATGTTGGCCTGGGGCTTAGCATAAATAGCTTTTACAACGTTGAGATATGTTTCGGTCATTCCTAGTTATTCTAGTGTTTTGAACATGAAGGGGTGCTGTGCCGCAGTCCGGCTGCAGCAAAATAACCAGGGGGTGACGAAGAACTTGTGTAGATTGATACAGCAGGAGTGGGAGCCGTTTATTGCAGGACAGGAGCAGTATTTATACATTCCACAGAGCTTATCTAATTAGCATAAACTAGATACATCAGTCAACCAATAAGGAATCTCCACACTTAATGGCTCGCTTTTGTTACTTCTCAAACCACTCCCTCTGGCATTTTGCCAGGCACCATCCAGACTTGTTTACGAACTCTAACATTCCCCTGGCAAAATGCCAGGTATTATTTTGACTTGTTTACAGACTCTAACAGTGCTGTATTTTGTTGAGTGCTTTTTCTGCGCCTATTTAGATGATCATATGGTTCTAATCCTTAAGTCTATTGATGTGATGAATTACATTTATTGATTTCTGTATGTTGAACCAAACTTGCATCCCTGGGATGAACCCCACTTGATAGTGGTACACTATCTTTTTGATATCTTTTTGTATTTGATTTGCCAGAATTTTATTGAGAATTTTTGCATCTATATTCACTAGAGATATTGGTCTGAGTTTTCTTTCTTTGATATGTCTTTGTCTGGTTTTGGAATCAGGGTGATGCCTCATAGAATGAGTTTGGAAGTGTTTTCTCTTTTATATTTCATGAAATAACTTGAGCAGTATTGGTATTAGTTCTTCCTTGAAGGTCTTGTATAACTCAGTTTTGTATCCATCTGGTCCTGGGCTTTTCTTGGTTGGTAGATTTCTGATGGCATCTTCTATTTCATTGCTTGAAATGGATCTGTTTAACTTATGTATATCATCTTGATTCAGTTTGGGCAAATCAAATTACTCTAGAAATTTGTCGATGCCTTCGATATTGTCCATTTTATTGGAGTTCAGATTTTCAAAATAATTTCTAATTATCTTCTGTATTTCTGAAGTGTCTGTCAGGATATTTCCTTTTTCATGACTGATGTTAGTAATTTGAGTTTTCTTTCTTCTTCTCTTCGTTAGCATGGCTAAGGGTTTGTCAATTTTATTTAGTTTTTCAAAGAACCAACTTTTTGTTTTGACAATTTTTTCAATTGTTTCTTTTGTTTTAATTTCGTTGATTTCAGCTCTGATTTTAATTATTCCCTGTCTTTTACTGCTTTTGGTGTTGACTTTTTCTTCTTTTTCTAGGGCTTTGAGATGTAATGTTAGGTCATTTATTTGTTGACTTTTTCTTCTTTTAAGGAACGAATTCCATGCAAGGAACTTTCCACTTAGTACTGCCTTCATAGCGTCCCAGAGATTTCGATATGTTGTGTCTATGTTCTTATTTACCTCTAACAATTTTTAATCTCCTCTTTGATGTCTTTTGCAACCTATTGTTCATTTAATAGCATATTATTTAGTCTCCAGGTGTTGGATTAGCTTCTATTTTTTATTTTTATCTTGACTTCTAATTCTATTCCATTTTGATCTGATAGAATGCAGGGTAGTATCTGTATTTTTTTTTTTTTTTTGTATTTGCTAAGAGTTGCTTTGTGGCATACTATATGGTCTAATTTAGAGAAGAATCCATGTGCTGCTGAGAAGAAAGTGTATTCACTCGTTGATGGATGAAATATTCTATATATGTCTGTTAAGTCTAAGTTATGATTGTATTATTGAGGTCTATAGTTTCTTTATTTAGCTTTTGTCTGGAAGCTCTATCCAGTGGTGAAAGAGGTGTGTTAAAGTCACCCAGAATTATTGTGTTGTGTTTTATTTGACTCTTGAACTTGAGAAGAGTTTGTTTGTGGCATATGTTATAATTGTTATGTCTTGTTGATGTATAGTTGCCTTGAGCAGTATGTAGTGTCCTTCTTTAAAAAAAAAAGTCCTTCTTTATCTCTTCTGATTAACTTTTGGCTTGAAGTCTACTTTATTTGATATGAGGGTGGAAACCCCTGCTTATTTCCACATCCACGTGAAGTGGTATGTTTTTTCCAACCTTTCACCTTCACTCTGTGGATGTCTTTTCCTATGAGATGAGTCTCTTGAAGGCAGCATATTGTTGGGTCTTTTTTTTTTTTTTAAATATACTAGTCTATGTCTTTTGATTGGTGAGTCTAGGCCATTAACGTTCAGGGTTATTATTGAGACATGATTTGTAGTCCCAGCCATTTTTGTTTATTTTTGTTATTTAACTTGTCTTGGTTTCTCCTCTGATTAGATTTTCCCTTTAGTGTAGTACCTCCCTCTGCTGATTTTCATTGTTGTTTTTCATTTCCTCCTCATGGGATATTTTGCCAAGGATATTCTGTAGTACAGGCTTTCTAGTTGTAAATTCTTTTAACTTTTGTTTATCACAGAAGGTTTTTATTTTGTTGCTGGGAGCCATTAGCCAAGTAGGTATGACAATTTCCTTGCCAGCGTACCCCATGTTGCTTAGTGGAAGGACTCGTGGAAATAGGACATTTTGCAGTGACATTGCATGTAGGTGAACTTGCTCAAGGACCAAGGCGGATCCAGGTTTAGGGTGTTCCCGGTTTAGGATGATCCGAGTTTAGGGTGGTTCCAGGTTTAAGGTTATTCCTGCTGGCAATAGGGCGTATCCTGCTGCCTGAGTTCCCCTTGAGTTCTCACGGGATTCAGACAGTATTTTTTGGGAGACAGAAGCCGAGTGGGGGTGGATTTGGGCAGAGAACGTGGATTTCCCCAGAACGTGATTGTAGACGGCTGGTGTGAGTTCGGGAATAAAGAGTTGCTGTTTGAATCTACAAGCTGTGTGGTGGCTCGTGATTGTGTGCCCAGCCAGACTGCGGCATTTTGTCATCAAATCTAAAGCTTAATTTTGCTCGATGTAAGATTCTTGTTTGGTGTCCATTTTCTTTCAGAGCTTGGTATATGTTATTCCAGGATTGTCTAGCTTTGAAGGTCTGGGTTGAAAAATCTGCAGATATCCTAATTGGTTTCTCTCTTTATGTAAGGTGATTCCTTTCTCTTTTGGCTTTTAAAATTCTCTCCTTATTCTGTATGCTAGGCATTTTTATTATAATGTGCTATGGTGTGGATCTGTTGTGAGTTTGTATGTTTGGTGTCTTGTAACACTCTTGTATTTGATTTTCCAATTCATTCTTCATGTTTGGAAAATTTTCTGATAGTATTTCATTAAATAGATTGTTCATTACTTTGTGTGTGTGTTTTTTGCAACCCATTGTTCATTCAATAGCATATTATTTAGTCTCCAGGTGTTGGAGTAGCTTTTATTTTTTATTTTATCATTGATTTCTAATTCTATTCCATTTTGATCCCAATACAAACAATATACAACCTTAAACCAAATATGCCTTCCTCTATCTCAATAATTCTTAAATTTAGTCTTTTTTTATGTTATCACATGATTCTTGAATGTTATGCTCATGGTTTCTTACCATCTTCACTGTGTGGTCAACATTCTTTTCAAGATTATATAGTTTGTCTTCATTGTCTGAGGTCCTGTCTTCCAAGTGATCTAAACTGTTGGTGATGCTTTCTATTGAGCTTTTAATTTGGTTTATTGTTTGTTTCATTTCAAGGATTTCTGTTTTTTTTTTTTCCAGAACCTCTATCTCTTTATTGAAGTAATCTTTTCCTTCCTGTATTTGCTTATGTAACTCTTTATCGAAATGATCTTTTGCTGCTTGTATTTGCTCTCTTATATCCCCCTTTAATTCACAGAACATTTTAATTAAGCACATCCTGAACTCCTTCTCTGTCATTTCTTCTGTTGTGCTGGCCATGGACTCTAATACTGTAATATCTTGGTTTGTTTGAGGCACTTTCTTCCTGTTGTTTGTGTGTCTTCCCTTCTAGCACTGCAGATCCAAGACGATACTGTTTTTACTCTATAGGCTTATAGTGTCTCTGCAGGTTTCCAATACCTTTCCTTTAATTGGGGAGAACAGTGTGAACAGATCCCAATACAAACAATACAGAACCTTAAGCCAAATAGCTGCTATTAAGATGTTTATGGTTTTGTCACAATATACAGAAATGGTAAGTTTAATTATTATCTACAATAGAAACAGTAGGTTTGCAAAAGGGTCTCCGGTTTCTGATGGTGGACAAAGAACTGGGGATGAGGTATAGGATGAGATGCTGAGGGGGTAGGAGGTGAGGATATAGAGTTATTAGATCTTAGAAAGTGTGAAAGAGGAATCTAAAGAAGTTGGTTAGCAGCAAGAGAAAAAAGTGATTTTGGGGAGACAAGTGAGTGGGAAGAGAGTAGACTACGAAAACATAAATATTAAGAAAAATAAAAATGTAAAAATAGGAGATAAAAGAATATACGACATCATTGTAATATGCTATTCAGACATCCCAGTCCTCAGTAGCCTAATTCATGAAAAGCCCTTGGTTTCACAAATGTTGGGGATGTGAGGGTGGGAGAAGAGAGAGAGAGAGAGAGAGAGAGAGAGAGAGAGAGAGATCTTGAAGGAAGATACAAGAATTATTTTTGTTGGAGATCAATATCTTTCCGGCTTCCTTCTCATCCAATAAGAGGGGTTGTCTGTAGTTTGCCGGCATCTCCACCCTCAGGATGGTGAAGATTATTAGGGTGGGAGAGTTGTTCTTGGGGGCATAGCTCCTAGAGGTGGAGTATACACTTGCCTGTCCACAATGGGAGACTGTCCCCTGAGGATCTCCTTTGGGGCCCACTCATGTGATGTGGGCACCTGGTCTTATCTCCTAATATGGCCTGTAGACCTCACAATTCCTGGTCTCCAATTTAGTCTCTAAACTATATCACTCACCCCTTCCTTTTCTAATTCCCAGTCAGGAACCTTTCTCTCCAGAGGTCTTGTGGGCTGCATTCTGGGGGCTGCATACCTGTCTTGGAGAGCTGTTTTATAATGGGCAGTTCAGGACCCTGTTTTGTGAGCTACCCACAGGCCATGTAGCTGCAAGCACGGTGCTGGGTTAGCAGCTGCTGGGGAGGAGGGAAGTTGGGGACTTCCGGTACTTTGATATTGCTTTTAAGCCCCCGCTGGTGTTCCAAGCTGGGAGTTGCCTCAACTAAAGATGGCAATGAAGGTGTCCCAAGATGGAGGTGGCTGCTTTCATCGAGGGGGTGTCGGGTTGGGTGGGGCTGGGTGGTGGATGTGTTCAATGTGTGATGTGTTCAGAGATGCAGCTCTGTGGCATGCAGTATTTTGGTTGGCGGCTGTCTCTGGACCCAGTGAGGTGTCCCCAGGTGTAGTGTAGGGGACTGTGGCAGTGGTTGCAGTGCCCCAAAATGGAGGTGACCGGGGCCCCCACATTGGTAGATGGGGTCCACAAGGGAGTGGCGGCTGGAGTTCCTGTGTGTGGGCTGCGGCCAGGTGTCCTATGTGGATGTGGTGGCCAGGATTCCTGTCTCGTGGGCAGCCAGGAGTCCTACGCGGGTGCTAACGCTGGTGATCCTACTTGGGCATCTGGAAGTCCTGTGTGCTTGAAATAGCTTTTGAGAGGGAAATCTTTAAAACTTTTAGTAAATAAAACCTTAAGTTCTGCTATTTCCTGTTATCCTTTAAAAAAGAAAGAGTTTTCACTCGGTTTAATAAATACTTTGTAAAAGGTCAGTTATGTCCCAGGGTAAAAGCATTTAATCAAAATAACAGTACTCAGTTTGCAAGAGGTGAGAAATACCAAAAAAGGCGGGAAATCAGCTACCAAATATGACACAGGGGTGCAGTAAAATTCCAATGTGAGAATAAATTTCATACTAACTTGTTCAGTGAAAGTTAGTCACTGAGGAGTAGCTGAATTTTTTTTTTTTTTCTGGAAATGAAAGCAGCAAATTAATATTAATCTTATAATTATGTTGAAAAAATTATGGTGTGTAGAAGATCGAGCCCAAGAGTTTTGTTTACTTTAATCCTGAACTATTACATAACCGAATAAATTTAAAATCCTATAAAACCTTATTAGCAGTCTTCAGATCTTAACCAATTACCTACTTACATGCTTGACAACTAGAATGTTTGTTAAAATGATTTGGTGTATAATGTACTTTATTTCAAATGTACAAATTAAAAAAAAGTCTCTTAGCTATTAAAAATAAAAGAATAAAGGGCTGACAGTTAAGTCACTTTGAGAAACAGTTTATTTCATGAACTTATTCCACTTTAATTCTAAATAGGATTTCATTTTTTATTTAAATAAATAATTTACTCATGCATGAATCCAGCCAATGCTTTTCAGATACCTGTGATTGGCCTGGCTTGGTGTCAGAGGCCAAGGGTGCCGTGGGGCACTGGAGGGGCGGTCGAGGTCTGTGCTGTGGAATCATCACTGGGACGTGTGAGGGGCATCTTATGCTTCCAGGGGAGCAAAATTAAAGCCGTATGTTGAAAGGCTCCATGTTTAAATAGGAGTATTCTGTCCACTCTCTCATATCAGAATGCCCTGGCATGCAAGTTAGGGAGCAGCATGACTCCCAGAGAGTAGCACACCCTCCGTGGAGTTTGGAGGGCTACCAGCCGTGAGGGCTTAACATCATCCTGGAAAAAAAAAATCATAACAGCCAAATCTTGCTGAAGAGGGCCTCTCTGTTTATAATATGCTTTTGTGCCTCCCCCTTCTACTTAAGTGATGCCCCAGAGCCCTGGATTTTGATACCAATGAAGACCTTGACTTTGAAGGTCGTCTGGCTCCTCCCCTCTTTCACAGGAGGAACTCCTCTGTCTGCTCCAGTATCACAGAGGGATGATCATGCTCTTCTTCTTATGAAGCAGAGCATTTCTTTCCTTTTTTTTCCTTTTAAAATACATTCCATTTTTTTTAGTGTTTCCCCGTATTAAATAAAAATCTCTGCAACATAGACTGAATAATGCCTCCTAGAAATGAATATTTCAAATCAAATCAGTCTTCTGCATGAAAACTTCTCAAATAAATTATATTGAGCATTTTTCCTCCTCATTCCAGCCTCTTTTACTTTGGAGACTTCCCCCTCCTCAGGCTCTTAGCAATCGCTATGGTTTGGATTCATGTGATGTGTTAAAGGCTTGGTTGCCAACCCATTATGCTATTAGGAGGTGGTGGAACCTTTACAAGATGGGGACTAGTGGGAGGAAGTTAGGTCATGGTGAGTCATGCCCTTGAAGGGAGCTGTGGAATCCCAAGCCTTAGCCTCTTTCTTTTCCTCTTTTTCTCCTCCCGGCCGTCATGAAGTGAGCAGATGGCTTTGCCACATGCCCTCACCACGATGGGCTGCCTCACAATAAGGCCCAAAGCATAGGCCAGCTGACCATGGACTAAAAGCTCTGAAACTGTGAGCCAGAATAAACCTTTCCTCTTTTTAAGTTGATTATTTCAGGTATTTTGCTATAGTGATGGAAATCTGACTAGCATAGCAATCCTGCTCTCTTGATATAGTTTGGGGGGACTTCCCTCTCTTAGTCTCAGTGTAGACACATGGCCTAGCCATGATTTGTCCAAAAAAAAAAAAAATGGGACTCACATAGAGCCCCCTAGCATTATCATAAATAAATTTTTTGGTACTATTTGGATATATATTTCTCTCGGTGGGGGAGCAGGGCAATGAGTTTTGAGCTGATGGTGGTCTTATTTTCTTCCATAGAGATCTTCCTTCCTGAGATGGGAGTGAATATAGAAAAAAGGGGAGCAAAAAGACAAGGAGAAAGGAAGAGAAAGGGGGGTATGGCGAGAGGAGGAAGATGTGTGACTCTGTTTTCTGTTGTGAACCACACAGTAGCCCAGGCTGTGTAAGTTATAAAAGAAAGGGTTTGTTTTGGTTCATGGTTCTGGTCTAAGGCTGAAGGCCTGCATCTGTGGTGTTCTTCTCACAAGCAGGTGTTTTGAGGCAGTGCAGGGCATCACATGGCCAGAGACAGGAAACTCATGTGTCTGTGTGTCTGTCTGTTCTCTCTCCCTTTTCTTATATAGCCACCAGGATTTGATCATGGGAATTCTACCTTCATGATTTTATCTAGTTCTAATCATCTCCCCAAGACCCCACCCCTAAATTCCATAGTCAGGTTAAGTTTAACCCTCAGATTCAGTCTAATCCCCTCACAGTGGGGATTAAACTCCAACATGAGTTTCAGAGGGACACATCATATTCACAGAAGGTGAGTTGGAGGAAACACCTAGGAAGGATTTACCTGTGCTTGACATCAGTCCCTTCCTGGACGTGAGTCCCTCCTTGGATAAAGCTTTTAGATTTCCTCTAACAATGCTGTGCTCAACCATAACCGTCTAGAGGAGCTCCTACCCATGGAAAGTGGAGAAAACCCACCCACATCCTCTTATTGGAATGCTATGATTTTTAATTATAATTTTTTAATAGCACCATGAATAGTTGTCTCCTTTCTGATATTCACCCGCCTTCATGGTCCACGACTTCTTAGCACTGGTTCTACTTCACCATTTACAGAGACATTGGAGGCAAAAAAACAGCAGCACTCTCTTTTTCTTTTGTTAATCCCACGTGGGGGCTCTTCTTTTTCGCTATTTTCCTTTGCTCACCCCTAATCAAGGGCTTTGGATGGCCCACTGAACTTTCACCAAGTTTCAGTTCTTTTTAGGCACTGGCTTTCCTGAATAGTTCTTTATCTCAGTGCCCCTCATTTGCCCTTATGGTTGGACAAATTCTCTATGCCCATTTGTTACACATGCTTCTTTACTACTTCAGTTTGTAAAGCTCTCCTTGAATCAGTGGTATTCATTGTTTGGGGTAGCTCTACTCTTTGTTTCCACATTGGGGTAATTTTAATTTGTAGAGATATAGAGTTTTGTTTTTTCCATTTGAGTCCATCTAGATGGACTGTTCTAACCCCTGCCCCAAATACCATCAATGGGTGACTTATAAGCAACATGATTTTATTTCTCACCATCTGGAGGCTGGGAAGTCCCAGATCAAGATTCAGGCAGGTTTGATGTCTGGCAAGGGCCATTTTCTGATTCACAGATGGTGCCTTTTCATTGCATCCTCACATGACAGAAGGAGCAAGGGAGGTGTCAAGGGCCTCTCCTATGAGGACACTAATTCCCTTCATGAGGGTTCTACCCTCATGATCTGATCTCTTGCTAAACATCTCACCTCTTAATACTACTGCTTTGGGGATTAGGTTTCAATATTAATTTGGGGGGGGGAGGACACAAACTTTCAGACTATAGTAGACTTTTTAAATGACCCTTGCTATATTTTCTCTCTTGGAGCCTCTAGACATGGACTTATACTTTAACGTGTTTCTGAATTTCCTGAAATCTACTATGTTGGGTTAAGTTAACCTCTGTCGACATCTGCTTTGGCATCATTTTTCCTAATTCTAGACCCACCTCAGGGTGCTGGGTGTGACCTTAATTCTCCTGCTCTGTGCTGGCCCTGGCCATTCCTGAAGTAGGACTCTGAGACACCTTGTCTTTTGCGAAAGGGATAGCATCTCCTTAGGACAGACCAAACATGTGCCTCTCTGTGGTGTATGCATTTTCAACTGAAATAACAAAGCCATTGGCCTCATTCCAATCAGAGATGGGGGAGAAGGGAGAGGGCAACTTCTCCAATAATTTAATTGCATCCTCACTACAAAGGACTTGGAAGCTTCTGCTGAGCCTTTGTGTGGCTGTGGGATTAGCCCTTTAGTTTATGTTCAGTTATGAGTCCTTTTGTTATGTATAGCACAAGACAGCATATATGAAATCACCAAGGAAAAAGAAAGGGAACCACCCCTGCTTTGGAAAATACTGTGAGGTCTTGTGAGATGCAAAGTACACTGTGAGCAAGGTGAACTCAGACGGTGCAGAGTGGTAAAGAAACAGCTTCTCTCCTGGAAGCAGATAGACCATGCTCACTCCAGGAAATAGTTACTTGCTGTTGGGAAAGGGGGTGTGTGCATGTTTCTGTTTTTTTTTTTTTTTTTGTATGTATGTGTATGCATGTATGCTTGCATGTGTGTGTATGTATATGTGTGTGCATGTGTATGAGTATGTATCTCTGTGTGTGTGAAACTAGCAGTTACCCCCTGGGCAGCTGGAAGAAAAAGTCTCAAAGGCACAGAGCTATAACTCCTATGCCGTTAGGGTCTCAGGGGAACTGATTTCCTGTGTCCTGTACCTACTCTGAAAGACTCTGTCAAAGGCCATCTTAGGACTTTTTATATTTCAGACAGGATAACACTCAGACTTGGGGACATATATGCTGGGAAAAGGAGTGCTGAGGGTTGGAGATGTCATTGTTCAGACAGTGAGTGGTTTTTATAGTGGAGAGTTAAAGAAAGGAGGCCCTGTCGGAGAGCCATGTGGACCTAAGAACAGGGGAAGCTGAGAATGTGGACACACAAATGTCAGTCCCTTGGATGACAGGGACACTCATCAGGCAGAAGCGCTGCTGGCGGTGGCCCCTTGGGAGATTATTTTAATTATCTTTTCTATTTTTATTACCAAACACATTATTCTTCATTTTCTTTTCTTTCTGAGATACAACAAGCACTGTTTAAGTCACGAATTAGAATTAGTAAATCTCCAGGATTGGTTACTAAAGTATGCAAATGAGGGTAATGTTGAATGTCCAGATTTTCATTTTTACAGAATTTTGACAGTTTTGCAATATTGCAGTACTAAGAACTAATTAACTTATGTAAAACATTTATCATGCTAGCTAATATATATGGTTGCCACTATAATTATTACTACAGTTGGAGATTATTCATCTGAGAGTTTAAATATAACACTTTAATTAAAAATTTAAAAAATAAGTTTAAAATAATATTTTAAATATTAAAAAATTAAAATTATTTAAAAATATTTTTCAGTCACTCCTGGGGCTTATGGATTGTGTGATCTGCCAGGATGCTCATGGCCATCGGGGTTGTGGGGTCCCGATCCATGCAGCACAGTGGGACAGCTTGGATCATAATGAACATAAGCAGACTGAGTCTGTTTGAGGCACAGGATGCTGCTGGGCATCTCATATAGTTTATGGAAAAAAGTCCAAGGCCTAAGAGGAGGACCCAGCTCAGATGTTCAGGGTGAGAGAAACATAAAGAGGAAAGCTATAGCATAAACACACAGATGGCAGCTTCCCCTGCTTTGGATTCTGCAGGGCCTACCACCATAAGCCCTGGGGATACATGGCTGCACAGCCCTCAGCCCTCAAGGATTTCCCTGTAGCCACAGCGTTCAGGTGTAGGCATGCTGCTGTGGTTTGAATGTATCCCCCAAAGTTCAGTTGTTGAAACTTATTCCCCAAATTCATATGCCAATGGTATTTGGAGGTGAGTCTTTGGAAGGTATTTCAGGTTAGGTAACATCATGAGGGCAGAGCCCCCATGACGGCATTAGTGGCTTTCTAAGAAGAGGAAGAGGGACTCAAGCTAGCCTATTTGCTCTGCTCACCATGTGATGCCCTTTGCCATGTTCTGATGCAGTAAGGAGGCCCTCACTGGATGCTGAGAAGATGCCAGTGTCATGCACTTCTGCCTCCCAGACTCCAGATCTGTGAGCCAAATAAACTTCTACTCTTTATAAATCACCCACTCTCAGGTATTTTCTTATATCAATAGAAAATCAAGGTGTAGCTTTTAAACTCTCACGCTAAAATTGACAAGAAGCAGTCCTTGTACTTATCATTAAAGATTTAGGTCTTAGTGAAATTTATTATTTTTAGGTCTAGCTATGCATTCATTCCACCCAGTATTTATTAAGCACCTACTATGTGCTGTCTCAGCTTCATGGAGTGGACAGTGAGCCTACAGAATGAATGACTGCCCTGGGGTGGAAGCTCAGCTCTCCTGAGTGAAGCAAGACAATGTCAGCTGGAGACAGGTACTGTGAGGATCAAGAATGCAGCTAACAGAGTGCTTTAGTCAGCTTTTTTGCTGCTGTGACTAAAGGACCTCACCAGAATAATTGTAAAGGAGGAAAGGTTTATGTAGAGGTCACGGTTTCAGAAGTCTCCATCCATAGACAGTAGGCTCCATTCCTCGGGGCTCAAGGTGAGGCTGAAGATCATGGTGGAAGAGTGTGGCGGATGGAAGCAACTCACGTGATGAACAGAGACAAGAGAGGGAGGGGCTCCACTCTCCAGATACAAAATATCTACCTCATGGCCATGCCCCTAATGAGCCGTCTCCTCCAGGCACACCCCACCTGCCTCTAATTCCTGCTCAGTTAATCTCATCAGGGATCCATTCACTGATTAGATTAAGGTTATAACAGTCACTTCTCCTCCAAACCCTCTTGCATTGTCTCTCACGTGAGCTTCTGGGAGACACCTCACATTCAAACCATAACAGAGAGAGACCAAAAGCTGGGGAGGAGATGATTTCTATTTCATGCCCATAATCCAGGAAGGTATATCAGTTTGAGGCCTCTGGCAGCAGACACCAAGACAGAACTAGATCCGCAGGAGATGTGCTGGGGGAACACCTGTGGAAGAGAGTGGGAGCAGGGGTGGACAATGCAGGTGTGACACCTGCGAGAGGCAGAAAGCAAGGGGGTTGGGGCTGCATACCGAGAATCTCCACTCCTGCTGAGCAGGTCTCAGCCCAACAAGAGCTCTGGCCTGGGAGCTCATGCTGGCCAGAGTTGGTGAGACCTTTCGTCTGTGCTATACTGAGTCATTGATGGAGGGTGTTGGGTGTACCCATAGCTGCAGCCTGTCAGCTGATGCCCTCTTTGTAGGTTCCCTCCTGAAGAGACATGTCCATGACACAACTTGGAGGCTGCCACAGGAGGCTGCTTGGTAAAGGGCCAATAGAGCGGAGACCAGAAGAAAGTGAGCGAGTTCACATGGGGGCATACGGGGTGTTGTGGATTGAATATCTGCATCCCCCCTAAGTTCATGTGTGGAAACCTCACTCCCAACAGGAATGAGTCTTTGGGAGGTGGTTAGATATAGATGAGGGCACAACAGCAGGACCCCGATGATGGGATTCATATCCTTGTAAGAAGCTCATTCTCTTGGCCCTGTGATGACATGGCATGCCTACAGTCCAGGAAGTGGCCCTCACCAGATACTGGATGTGTGGATACCTTGATTTTGGATTTCCAGCCTCCAGAACTAAATGCAAATTTTTTAGTTGCAGATGGGTACAATACCTTTATTTTATTTATTTATTTTTCTGTGGTGCTGAGGATCGAACCCAGTGCCTCATACGTGTGAGGCAAGCGCTCTGCCACTGAGCCATAATCCCAGCCCATGCTTGGTTTTTTAAGCTGCTCAGCCTATGGTATTGAGTTATAGTCACCCAAGCAGACTAAGATATGAAGGAAGAGAAGGTAGCTGAAGTGTGTCAAGAACGAGGAGTACAGCAATTATACTCTTGCTGCAAGCGGCAATTAAAATTGGGATGGGATTTGGCTATTGGTGGCCTTGACAAGAGCAAATTTTGTGGACTTCGAGGGGTGAAAACCTGAATGGAGTGACTTCCAGAGAAAATGAGAGGTAAGGTGGTCCACGTGACATGTGTATAGAATTCTTTGAGAAGTTTTCTTCAAAGAGGATCAGAGAAATGGAGGAAAAGTTGGAAGGATATGTGAAGTTCAGAAAGGCTGGCCAGCTGGCTGGTCTCCTTCCTTCCTTCCTTCCTTCCTTCCTTCCTTCCTCTTTCTTTTCCCATCTTTCCCTCTTTCTTTTCTCCTTTCTCCTTATCTTCCTTTTGCCCAGGATGAGAAATAACTGCTCATTTGGATCCTGGAGGAGGTGGTCCAGGAGAATGAAAATTGCATGGTGCAGGAAAGGGTTGGCAGATCTGCTGGAGGCTTGTCCTCAAGATGGCAGGAAGGGATGGGACTTAGTGGGCTCTGGGGGAATTCAGCCTCTGTGAGAAGCATGAACAGTTTGTTCCTCCACAGTAGCAGGAGGGAAGGTATAAATCAAGAGACAGGTGGGTGGGTAGACGGAGACATCCTCTTTGGATCTATTTTCTCAGTAAAATAGAAAATGAGATCATCTGCTGCCATCTGGCTGGGCACAATTCAGGAGCCACTTGTCAAGCAGAAACCAACTTTATTTAGAACACACCCCACACCACAGGAGCTCTTCAGGAATTCCCTCAGAGCCCAACTGCCACCACCGGCTTCCCACAAGCCTCTCACCCCCCCACTCCTCCTGCTCTGGAGGCCCATTGGCTGGGTCACAAGGGCGGAGCCAAAAGAGTCCCCCAATGAGCAGCTCCGTGGTCTGAAAAGGCGGGGAAACAGCCCAATGAGCATCACTGCAGAGGAGCCAATCAGCTGGCAGCTGGATGTTTGCTGGGGCCCCTTCGACTGTGGCTCTCAACAATCATCAACTAAAAGTGAGTCTGAGGAGAGAGAAGAGGGAATGACACAGGCTTCCAGACTAGAGGGGGACTAACTAGCTAGGGGAACATGAGGTGGCCAGGCAACTCCAAGGGCACTGTTGAGGTTAATGATCATGCAATGAAGGGCGACCAGTTAGTTCAGGCAGGAGTTTTCTCCAGTACATTCAGGTGCATAGGTACAGGTGAAGCACCCGCAGAGTTGTGGTTTTGCCAGGTTAATATCGCTCTGAAGGAACAGGAAAAAGCACTGACTGCACAGGGAGGGGAATGATCACCGTGGTGGGTGCTGGAGTCCAAATGGCTATGGAGGAAATGGAGGAAAACAGGAAGAAGATAGAGTCCATTAGTAAATCTAGCATCAGGGAGTTGTAGGTCCCAGTGGGATCAAAGAACTGTGGGTGCGGAAGAGCATAGCTGGAGAAAGTGGGGAGTCCAAGAGGGGGAATGCTTGAGGCGGAGACTGTGAAGGAGCAAGTTCTGAGCACAAGGAGGTCTTGGTTGTGCCCAGAAGTGGAGACTAGTATCTAGTGGGCAGTGGCATCCTGGAAGAGAGGACAGGTACTGGGGGGTCACCCATGTGGCAATATACACTTTACAAATTATAGCAGTGGTGCTGGGGAACTGACAGAGGGTTGGGAGCTGAAGTTGTCAGGAATATGGTGGGGTGACCTGGGAGGATGCCTGTAGTAGTGCAGTCTAAAGCACCAGCTGTGAAACTTTTTCTCTGGGGCAGGGTAGAAGGAGAGGTGGGGAGGGCAGAAAAGGAGTAGACTGATGTGGAAGTGAAGGTGAGAAACACATAGATCTAAGATGGGTGGGAGAAACCAGCCCCCCTCCTTGAGTGGGTAGCAGAAGAAGAGGTGTCTCTGGGGAGTGTCAGGTTGGGTTTGGGCAAGAAACCAGAGGCGTTGCTCACAGCAGATATTTTTGATCTGCACAAAATAATAAATACATAGTTTTTAAGATATTTTTGATTGGATTCATATGACATATTTATTTTAAGTAAAATGTTTTCTAAGACGTAAGCTTTTAGGGCTCATTTATTCCTAGATGGCTTGTATTCCATATTATTATATTCTATACTTCAGTAAAATATTTTTTATCATCATTGTTCTTTTTCAGAACTAAGGCAGGAACTGTTGTGATCTTGTGAATCATGACGCTTTGCAGTTCTTATATTCAGAAGAAGGCTACCCAGTTTTGTTCAAATAATAGCTGGATGCTGATACTCAATGTTGGTTTCCCATTCTCCCACAGCTATAAAATACAGGCGATACTGCTGCCCCCTGCTGCCAAGTAGGAAATTTGCACTCACAAATTGACATTCCTAATGCCCAAGTCCCTTGGTACAGGTTTCTGATTTGCTTAAATTGCTACAATCCAGTGAAATAACTATAAAGATTAATAAGTGCAGTGTGCTACTTTAGTGGATAAAAATAAGTATTTATTAATAGACAACTCTAAAAAAATTAAATAATGTCCTACAAATGCAGTGCTCCAAGACAGGACTATCATTCTGTATGAAGATAAACACAAATATTTCCAGTTTCTACGGTGTTTGAACTTGAAATTGATTAGTGAGGATATTTAAGACTTTTTTCATCTTTAGGACTTAAATATGCAAATTACCTTAAGCATTTTCAACAAATACATTAGATCAGCAGAATCAACATCCCCTGGGAACTTGTTACAAATAAATGCCCAAGCTACATCCTGACCTGCAGAATTAGCTATTTTGGAGTGGGATCCAGAAATTTGAGTACAGCACCCCTCTTATCCAAGGAGGATATGTTCCAAGACCCCTAGAGAATGTCTGAAACTTCACATAGTACTGAGTTCTATATATACTGTTTTTCATATATATATTATATATATATATATATATATATATATATATATATATATATATATATGATAAAGTTTTAATTTATAAATTAAGGAGAGTAAGATATTGACAGCAATATTTAATAATAAAATAGAAAATTATTAACATTCTAATAAACAGACTATTATTACATAAAATAAGGGTTACTTAACATAAACACTGTGATACCACCACAGTCGTCTGATAATTGAGATGACTGCTGAGTGAGGGACGAGCAGGTAGCATATACAATGTGGATATTCAGGCAAAAGGATGATTCATGTTTTGCATAGTATGGAGCAGGACAGTATGAGATTTCACCATGTTAATCCAGACAGTGAACAACTTAAAACTTACTAGTTGTTTTTTTCCGGAATATTTTATTTCATATTTTTTGACTGCAGTTGACCATAGAAATCACAGAAAGCAAGACTCTGAATAAAGGATGGTGACTGTATTAACAAAGCCTCAGGTGATTTTGACTTTGCTTAAGTTTGAGAGCCACTGATGAGGCCTTGCTGCTTCAACTATGGTCCACAGGATTGATGTCATCACCTGGGAGGTGATGGGAATTGCTGTCTTAGGAGCCCTTCTGTTGAGCTCCTGAATTAGTATCTATATTTTTAACAGGATCCTCATCTCTTTCAAGTTTGAGACACTTATTTAGTGGACACAAATGGCAAAACTCTCCTTGGCCTACAAAACAACCATTCCTGTTTTTTTTTTTTTTTCTCTGCTAATTGTAACTGGCAGACTTGTAACTGGCAGACTTGTAACTGGCAAGACTTGTAACTGGCAGGGTAAATAGGGTGTCCTGCATGTTTTGAGAAGAAAACAAATGAAATTATTTTCATTGTGAAAAGTTTCCAAGAAATTGCAGTTGTTAACAAAAGCTTCTCCAGGTAAAATTAATGATTAATGTGGAGACAGATATATGCAGAGCTTTGAAGTAGAAAAAACAATCTACTTCCTCCTCCTGTCATCCTTGGACTGAGGGTCAGGATCTCCTTTTCCTCTAATGGAAACAGGCGTGGAGTCTGAAATTAGTCAGAACTGGGGCCTCTGCTAGACCTTTCTCTCCAATTCTCCTGAACATTTTTGACTTGGGTAAAGTAGGAGGAAATTGGGCAATGTGAGCAAGTTTTAGAGACAATCCACTATCCCTGGAAGACTGGGCGACAGATTAAATCCAGACTTGGTTCCCTGAGAGCTATTTAACTCTGAGCATTAATGTAGCTCATCTTACTAGATCACCTACTTCAAAAGGATGCTGTGAGTCCCATTAAGATTATTTATGCAAAGCAACTTTGTGGACTGCAAAAAAGCAATTAAACAGAAGGAGTGATAA
Organism: Marmota marmota marmota; assembly: GCF_001458135.2. NCBI lineage: Eukaryota > Metazoa > Chordata > Mammalia > Rodentia > Sciuridae > Marmota > Marmota marmota. Next base: position 1,619,675 of record NW_026000020.1, read on the forward strand.
TAACAGCTACAGTTTTTTGCACTGATTTTTACAAATGCAATTTTGAAAACTTTTATGCTAATTTATTTCCTAAAATAGGAAGCAACCATCAGTAAAGAAGATCAAATAGGGTCTTTTAAATTTTAATGATTTAATTACCTCAGGTTTCCTGGTCTATTATAATCTTTTACCTTCAGAAAAGAAAATGTGTTTGGAACTGCAAATATAAATGGACTGCATAGATCTTTTATTTTCCAGCAGTTGTCTAGCTCTGATAGGAAAAAGAAAATTGGTAGAATCACAGTTTCCAGCAAGAAATATTACATGAATGCAATGCAACCGGGATTGATTGAGTCTTTCCTACATGATGGGTACTGTAACATTCCCTGGGAATACAGATATGAATAAAGTATGATCACTCCCCTCAAAAAGTGCACAGGCTGGTGGTGGGGAGGAGATGTTTAATTACAATAATAGCTACCAAGAAACCTTTTTTTTTTTTTTTTTTTTTTTTACAAGGCTTGTCTTAATTGATTCTTATAGTCTCTCACCCTCTCTTCTGCTCTCTTACAGGGAGAATTCTGGAAAGATTGTGGAGGCAGCCTTGTAGCTTTGAAATTCCTGAGATCTGCCCCCAAAGCCAAGTGCTCAGGAGCACACAACAAAGACACTCAGATAACACACAGATAAGAACAAGATGGCAGCGAAGCCCATACTCCTCCACCCCCACAGTCTTTGGTATGGGACCACCCACAGCCCTGGGACCAACGTGGCACCAGTGTTGTGTGACCACTGACATCCAGAGACCAGAGAGCTGGTCCTCCAGCAGCCACCCAAGAGAGGCCCTTGCCCCATTCCTGCTAAATGACTTGGATTTGCTAGGCTGAAGGTGCTACATGAGCCAGTCCTATAAATTATCCAAACCAATAAGCCTAATTGTCTTCCCAAGCAGGAAACAGAAATTCTCATGGAGGGAAGAACTGGGGGTAGAGTCCAATGTGAGTGAGGCAGGGACATTAAGAACCCAGGAAAGAGAAGGTCCCCATGAAAGCAGAGGACCACGGTTGACGACAATGGAGTATGCAATTTGAATCGCCGAAAGAATAGACCTTTAATGTTCTCACCACAAAAAAGTGGTCAACTGGGCTGGGGATGTGGCTCAAGCGGTAGTGCGCTCGCCTGGCATGCATGCAGCCCGGGTTCGATCCTCAGCACCACATACAAACAAAGATGTTGTGTCCGCCGAAAACTAAAAAAAAATAAATATTAAAATTCTCTCTCTCTCTCTCTCTCTCTCTTAAAAAAAAAAAAAGTGGTCAGTTGGTGATATGTGAATGAGGTTGACTGCATCTCTCTACAGTGACACATAGATCAGTCCATCACATTGTTCCCCATAAACATAAACAATTATTGGTTAAAAAAAGGGAAAGCAGAGAAAAGGTGGAGTGAAGAGAGCACTTGATCACTTGATCACTTTTTAAAAAATTTATTTGTCCTAGCAGCAGAATGCACTTTGATTCATATTACACAAATGGAGCACGCCTTTTCACTTCTCTGGTTGTACATGAAGTAGAGTCACACCATTCGTGCCATCATACATGTACCTACACTTGATAATTTTTGACTACTTTGCAACAACAACAGACACAAAAAAGCTATGCTGGAGCTCTCTCCTGGGGACAAGTGCAGGAAAACTCTTTGGGCCAGAATATTACTCATAATCACAAAAAACAACAGCAACAGAGCATGGTTGGATCATTCTAAGTTACATGACAAAACAGAGAATGGGATTAAAAGAACATCCTTCAGACAACGGAAGCCTATGGAGGCTCACAAAACTCAAACAACGAGGTTATGTGTATAAAGTGTTCTGTCTTGTACGGCTGGACACTTGCATGCCTACAGATGTCATGCTACAGCGCCTGGGACTCGTTTCAAAGAATCTGGGAGGAGAAGGTGGACTGAGACAGGAAAGAAACAAGACTGGCCTGTTCATGGATGATTGGTGCACTGGGCCATTGGTGCACCATCTTTGTAATAGTTACTTGTAAATTTCTGGGCCATTACCTCTTCCGGGCTCCCTCATAGACCTTGCCCAATTTCCTTTGTGTAATCTGTGAATGATGGGCTCAATCTTCAGCTCTCCCTCCCCTTATTGCTCTACAAAATTGGGCAATTTTATTCACTCATATGACTTCAAATTCAGCTACTCTGCTCATGAATACCAAACATCCAATTTTCACGGAGATATTGCTCCTATTCTCAGCATGGCAATTACTTGTAAGACCCTGAGGCATGTGAAGTTCAACGTGCTCATGGATAAACACTTTGTCTTCTCCTCAATTTTGTTCCTTCTCCTCTATTCCCCATTTTCACAAAGCACTTCAACATTCACCTCTTGCCCAAGCTAGAAACTTGAGTGTTATGGATTTGACTCCTTCTAAGACTACAAATCTCATTCTCTCTTCAGTGCCATGGTTTGGATGTGGTTTGTCTCCCAAGGGTTCATGTGTTGGAAGCTTGGTGTCTGCTGTAGCAATGCTAAGAGGTTGTGGGACGGTTAAGAGGTGGAGCCTACTGGGAAGCCCTTAAGTCCCTGGGAGGCACTGTCTTTGGAGGAAATCAACTTAGTTCCCAGGAGACCCCAGTCTCTCTTTGGCTTCTTGTCTTGTGATATAATCTTTCCTTTCCTACACTCCACCATTGTGTTGCCATCCACCATGAGATCCTCACAAGAGCCAAGTTGATGCTAGAATCATGCCCCTGAACTTCCAAAACGGTGACCTAAATAAACCTATTTTCTTTATAAAGCAACAGCTGCAGGTACTTCATTATAGTAACAGAAAATTGACTAATACATTCAGTCCTATCTGTTCTGCATTATATGTGGTTTCCACATCTCGTTTCTTCTTTTCGCCTTTCCTCCAGATCACTGAAATGGTCTTTATACTGAGCTTCTTGCCTCTTGTCATACTCTCTACACTGTAGTGGGGTCATCTTTTTTATATAAAAAGCTGGTCATCCTTGCACATTCTCTGTGGCTGCTCAGTACTGAGAACACATCAACCAGGATCCTTCTAGGGCACGTAAGATTGATTTTTCCCTGACTCCTGGCCACCTTCCAGAATATCTCTACCATTCCTGCTCCTCTCTTCATGCCCCGGAAGAATGGAGGCATTTGAACATCCTGAGTTCATGGATTTTATTCCTATGAGCCTTTACATGTGTCTCCTGCCTTATCTGGGATGTCTGCTCTCTTTCAAATGGAAAATCTCTGACTTTTCATCTTTGCTCAGGACCCAGAAGCACTTGATGCTTGGCTGATACTTGCTAAATATTTCTGAAAACACACAAGAACACTATTCATAAAATAGCACTCTGAGACATAATTTCTCACCAATTAGTTAGTAACGGCTTTCAAAGCAAGAATCTTAAATTTTAGACCCAAATTACAAGACATCACTTGCATGAAAATCCATTCCACATCCAGCCATGTTGCTTTCTTAGGCCTTTGTATCATTTGGAAGTGAGGACAAGGTGGCAGCCATAGATCAGACACATTGCTGGAAGCTCTCTAGTTTTCTTATGAAAGTATCTATCAGCTGAGAAGCTGAAGTAATACAACATTTTTTTTATGAGCAATGTATGAGCCACTGGTATAATGGCTCTGAATTTATGGCAAATATTCTGACTAATAAGACAATAAATACAACAAAGTGGATCAGGTTATAAAGAAGCAGCTGCTGTGAAACAAAAAAAAAAATGAGATTGATATTGTTAATCTCAAGCTGATTATGTTGTAAATTCTGTTTAGAGATCATCTATTATCAGACCCCAAGAAGGCAAATGAAGACACAGACTCAGCTGGGACCATTGGCAAAAATTCATATGATTACACGGGCTATTTGCAAATGTAGACACTTAAATATTGTTAGGTTTGACAGGGACAGGAGTATATGGGCAGACCTGGATGCAGATTAAATAAGAAATGTAAAATACCTATAAACCGCAAACGAAGTTATCAATATAGCGCTTGTTTAGCCAGCAGGTAGACACAATGTATAAGATTTCAAGCTAGCTTGAACTGATGAAGCTCCCAGACAGCCTCAGAAATAATAAGGAAGCAGGAGAACAATATGCCCCCTGTGGGTGACAACCCCAAGGTCAAAGCCCTTGGCTGATGGGCTCTGCTGGCAGCCGCAGGGCTGCCTGCTGGGAGAGCACTTCTCACTTTTCATCTCAGGGGCTGGTGAACTTGGCGACCCAGGGTTGAAAATGTGGTTAAGGTATCCGTCAAGAAAAGAGCAGAGTGCGAATTGCCTAAATGAATCCAGCCAGTTGTTACAGGAACAGAATAACTCTCATCCACAGGAGCCAGCAGAGGCCACACTGTCATTTCTGTTTTCCTGGGCCTAGGGCCAGTCAGAGATGAGCAGTAGATTTTATCCTGGGGAACCAGTAATTCCAGGGTGGCTGTGGTCATCTGTGGGTTCATCTCATATATTCATAAGCCAGCGTTATTAGGGCACTTGATAATGGCCTGGTAGGTAGCCTGCTTTCTCTCATAGGTGTGTGTGGAGGCTACTGGTTCTCAGAGCCCGCTGAAAACTGTACTTTGAGCACCAAACTAAAGACTTTTTCTGTTTGCTCAGAACATGCCAGAAGTGCCAGGGAGTTAACACCACCAGCGGCAGCCATTGACCAATGGCTAATAAGAGTTGGAGGAAAAACACTGGGTTTCTTGGACCTCAGGAACAACAGCTCTGAGGCACCTTCCCCGCTGTCTCCGAGCCCCCATTTGGACCTAACCCCATCGCCCACAGAAGGAACCTCTCATGAACACACATTCTATTGGCTTCCTTCAAATGGCTTCATTGTAAGACTTGTTTAAATTTTTCACACATGAATTTGCAAATCAGAAAAAAAATATTCATTGGATCACGTCTATTTTTTTCTTGAAAATAGGGTTTCTGCATTAAGTTCAATCTCTCCTAAATAGGCTACATTGAAGTCTACATATTTACCATCTTAGTGACCAGTTTGTCCCATGTAACAGCAATTTTGCTAGAAGCCTTTTAATTTAGTTCTCCTGAGGTTTTTGTGGTCTTTTTACTGCCTCTTTCTCCTGTCTCTGGATCCCAACAGCTTCTCCAGCCCTCTTCTCCTTCAGTTACTCTCAGGGATTCTCATCCCTCCTGAACTATCACTTAGCCTCAAAGAAGGAGAAAACTCTGATCCTGCTGAGAGCCAGACCTAAGGGCTCACATGCAGTGAGTGAGTGGGCAGCAGGGAACCCACACTCCCAGAGTTCTGGCTTAGCCTTCCCACAGCGTCCTGAGTCAATTGCTAGATTTATATTTTCCTAAACCTGTCAAAACTTCTCTCCAGGGAGGAAGCATTTTGGATATTCATCTCATTTCAATGGTGAGCACTGAAGTGGCTGTCATTGCGGAGCCCTGCTGATCTGTGCACTGATTTACGTAGAAAGAACTGGTGGGGTAATTTCTTATCGGCTTTGCATCTTTATTGCAGCTTAAACTCGAATCCGTAGCGTGTTAAACATGTCATTTTCCTTTGTAGACGTTTCGTTTTCACAGCCCTCCATAAAATCGGCTTAGAAGCATTCCTTTCCATCTGGCACCTTCTTTCACTTGTGTGGTTTCTTGGCTCTTGGTGGGGTTTCTTCAATTACCTTCTGTAGAACAGCGCTGTGGCAGTCCCATGAGAGCCGTGTGCCCTTCACACCAACACCCAGCCTTCTGTTCTGCTGAGCCCCTAAAGAGATGAGAAACCATAGTGGCAGATTTACTGGCAAGAGGGGATGGCAGGGTCTCTTTTTTAGCCATTCCTGTCAATCTGCCATATCCCCCAGCATTTGTGCAGTAATTTAATACAACTCTTTTCTCACACTTTGGAGTGTGTGTATGTGGGGGGTGGGTGAAGGGGGGGGGGAGGGACAGAGAGAGGCACAGAGAAACAATGATAGAAAGAAACAGACAAAAACAGAGAGACAGAGAAGCACAGAAATAGACAGGGAGAAAGAGGTGGAAAGAGACAGGAAAAGAGGTGGAGGGAGAAAGAAATATTTGCTAACCATTTTCATTTTGGTACATAGGTTTTATGCTTATAGTAAATTTCATTTCTTCTTGATGAGTGTTCCCCCCGGCCCCCAGTCTTCTATCTAAATTGCTTCTGTAAGGATTCATTTATCTCTTTGTAGCTCCATCGCCAGAGTTTGGGGTTTTATCCTACTTCTCTTACCGTTGCTTTCATTTCCATTTAGTGTGTATTTCTTTTCTTTTTCTTTCTTTTTTTTTTAGAGAGAGAGAGAGAGAGAATTTTAATATTTATTTTTTAGTTCTCGGCGGACACAACATCTTTGTTTGTATGTGGTGCTGAGGATCGAACCTGGGCCGCACGCATGCCAGGCGAGCGCGCTACCGCTTGAGCCACATCCCCAGCCCCTTTAGTGTGTATTTCTAAAGCTGTGGGTTGAGGGGCACAGAAGGCTCTGGGCACACCCTGCCGGTGGGTCCCCCACTTGGAGCTGCAGGCTGGGGATGGAAGGCAGGGGCGGGAGGGTGCGCTTCCCCCACCCCCGCATGGCCCTAGCCATGCTCCTTCCTGCACAGCAGCCAACAGTCTGCCCACACTCTGGTGTTTTTGCTCACGTGTGTTTCTGAAGCTGTTAGGCCAAGGCATTGCCTAGCAGAGGATGAGCTTTGGTAGCACTCAGTAAATAGCTGTTATTTTTCTGGCCCATTTGTCAGTGCAGACTTCACAAACAGGTCACATCTCCCTCCTCCACTTCAAAAATGTCAAGGCTGTTACCTGCGTTTAGGCATACAGAGTAAATGCACCCGACAAGGCACAGATCTGCCCTCGGGAGCTTCTTTGAGTGGTTGGAAATCTCCCATCGCTCACCGAGCTAAAGCGCTAGCAAAGCGCGATCCTTCCAGCTAGAAAACCCACGGGGACGGCCAATCCGGGTCGAGGAAGGGGCGAGATGCTGCCATCTAGAGGCAAGAGAAGGCAAAACGCCCAAACTCCGGAATTGCATTTGACTTTTCTATTTCAGGTCTTAGCAGGGCCTGTCTGGTTATTTGTTTTTTATTCTTGCACTCGATTTGGCAATAACTGGAGGAAAGAATTCTCGGGAGGGAGGACCTCTGTCTTTACCTCTCTGATCAAATGCTATTTATTCACGTATTTGTAGACTGACCTATGCATGTTCTTCACTGTGCTACGTTCTCTAAAAGCAAGTGGAGAATAAATATTCTTATGTCCAATAAACTGTGACTTAAGGAGACTCAGCAAATCAGTTATTATGGGCTGGGGGTAGAAATGTGTGCTTAGCATGCATAAGAGCCAGATCGTTGGTTAGGGGCATTTAAAATGCTAATGAGCTTGGGCAAATTACATTCCAAAGAGATAGCACTTATTTACTGAGAGAATCTATTTCCTTTCAACTTGGCAGACAGCTGGATAGGATCAAACATTGATTTTTTTTTTTTCGAGGATATGTAAAAAGGATCTCATAATAGTTCCCAAGTTTGAAATTGTGAGGTTGAAATTACTTTTTGATTTAAGAAGAGTTATTTGAAGTTACTTATTCATTTGTTTATTTAGTTAGGATTATATTCTGTCATGTCCTTTATTTTTAGTAGTTTGTTTGCTTTATGTTAGTTGATTTAAGATTTTTAATAAGGTAAGAAAAATAGGTTTTCATTAGTTTCTTTATAAACACCATTTCTTCAGTTTTCACTTCACTTTAGATTTTGCTTTTATAAAAATATATATTTTTTGGGGTCTGGAAGTCTTTTTGAAACTACACATTGATTGTCCCTTTATCCAAAATTCTTAGGAATAGAAGTATTTAATACTTTGAAATTTTTTAAAAAATTAGGATAATTTGCATATACACAAGGAAATATCTTAGGGAAGGGAACTGGGTCTAAATGTGAAATTCATTTATGTCTCACACTGTTTTCACAGACAGAAGGTAATTTTGCACAGTATTTTAAATAATTTTGTGCATGAAACTTTTCATGGTGTGAATTTGCCCCTTGTGGCATCATGTTTGTGCTGAAAAATGTTTCAGTTATTGGAGTAATCTGGACTTTGGATTTTTAGATTAAGGACGCTCAACCTGTGTGTGGTTATATTCATCAGTCTTTTCTTGGGTGGCATTGGCCTAGATGGTCTTGTCAATCTAGATAAAGAAGTAAACAGAGTGGCGTCTAAATAATTAATGAAGCATTTTTTTTTCTTTTTTTGCAATATTCAATTTATCATTGGTCACAGAATGAACTAGGAGTCTTTCAGTGTCCAGCAACAAACACAATTGCTAAACTGGAAGACACTTGACTGACTCCTCAACAAGTAGTGGAGTGGTGAGGCAGCCTAGGAAGGCATTAGGACTTTGGTTCCACTTCTCTGTCACGTTTTTTTTTTTTTTTAATTTTTTATTGTTGGCTGTTCAAAACATTACATATTTCTTGATATACCATATTTCACACTTTGATTCAAGTGGGTTATGAACTCCCATTTTTACCCCATATACAGATTGCAGACTCACATCGGTTACACATCCATGTCAGGGACTAGAAGGAAATTCTCCTTCAAAGATTAGCCTGACAGCCCCCTGGGAGGCATCCTGCAGCCACCTATCTCCCTGGAGCATCCTGCGGTTATCAGGATCATCAATCTTGCACCTGGCAGTTTTACCACCCACATCCAGCAATTGTTGATTAGAGAGCTTCCCCATCCCCAGCATATAAATACCCCTGTGTGAACAATAAAAGTTTGCAGCTTGATCAGAATTTTTGTCTTGCTGTCACCTTCCGTGTCTCTTGTCCCTTCATTCCTCCCCATCTAGGTTCGCTGCCCACGTTGATGTGTCCTGCCGGACGGGACATTTGGCGCCCAACGTTGTGTGCCTGAGCCTTTGACTGAGAAGGAACGCCTTTGACTGAGAAGGAACGCCGTCCTCCGGGAAGACTTGGCCAAGCGGGAGCGTGCGATCGCCTCGGCAGACACGACTGAGAGACAGATCCAGGAGGAGAGAGAGGACGACGCAAGGTGAGTGACCCACCATGGGACAAGCAGTTTCGTCACATGAGTTGTTTTTGTCAGGCCTCAAGGAGGCCCTCAAGACACGGGGGG
>NW_026000020.1:1632854-1648636 GCF_001458135.2 Marmota marmota marmota
TTCCTCTTGTATGTACTTTTGTATAACCCTGAGGGTCTCCTTCCATTTCCATGCAATTTCCCTTCTCTCTCCCTTTCCCTCCCACCTCTCATCCCAGTTTAATGTTAATCTTCTTCTCATGCTCTGTCACGTTTTTTTGTGAGCTCTGCCTTCCACCAGTGTCTGCTTTCCCTCAGGCTCCTTCCTTCCTGATCCCAAGACCTCTGTTAAGGGTTTTACGTCAAACATGACCCAACTCAGAGAGAAGAAAAGGCAACAGAGCTTTTTAAGAGTTATGAGGCTTCTGGAAAACCACCTTGCCTCTCCTTGTTATATCATTTTGGGTGCCTGTGGCCCACTCCAACACCAGCTAGAGTGGGTGTTGGCCAGCTTAATGATTCCCTCATGTGTTCTGGCAAAGCTATTAGAGAATTATTTTAAGATTAGCCAGAGGTACCTTCTTCCCCATCCCCCCCAGGGCCAAGGACCAAACTCAGGACCTTGCACATGCTAGGCAAGCCCTCTGCCACTGAGCTAAGTCCCCAACCTCCAGAGGACACCTTTTAAGTGAGAGAGAGCATTGGATGTGGTGGCACCAGGTCCTGATTGGCAGAAAAAGACCCTGGACATGTCCAATCAAGAGGTCAGCCCAGGGAGAGTGGGGGACTTGGTGGGGTGACAAACAGGCTGGGGTAGGGGCATGGGACTTCACTTCTGACTCATTTCAACACTATCAAACACTACTTCTCTTACTGTGATTTTAGTAAAATGCTCGATCTCTAAAAACATTTTTTAAGAGATGCTCATGAGAATCACTTCAAAGACTTAGAAGCAAGAGTTTAGGACAGTTGCCTTGTACATAAAAATAAATATAAATTGTTTTTTTAAAATGATCATTTTGAATATGTAATGCAAACACTTTTGTTCACAACAACACATACAAAATAAAAGAATAATAGAAGCCACAATGAGCTGATGAGGGTTGGGGATGTAGCTCGGTGGTAGAGAGCACGCCTGGCGTGTATGAAACTCTGGGGGACGGCGCAAGCAAGCTCAGATGAACTGAAATTCATGAAAGATTTCAATAAATGGGAGGAAAATCCATATCCATATTTCTTCAGGAAAATGCAGATTATGACAACAGGGTCAATTCTTTTAATGATTTCTTGATATTTGTATTATTTGGAGTGAGAGGCAGGGAGGGAGTGGCATATGAAGGTGGAGGGGGCTGGCAGCTTGGAATCAGAGTGGGATGATGCAGGGTGTGGGTAGTGAGTGGGTTCATAGTGGGGTGTAGGTGAGCATAAGGGAGAGAGTGAGAAAGGAAAAGGGAAGGGCATTGAGTAGGTGTCGGATGGGGTAGGTCTTGAGTGGAGGTGCAGTAGGGTGTGGCTCAGGGTTGTGATTTGAAAGATATTCTGTTTTGTTCAGAGGAAAGCTTTGGGCCAAAATGTGTTGTACTGCAGTAGTGATTTTATTTTAATTGCTTAGATTTAGATAATATGTGCTGTTTCCCCCCCCCCCCCCAGATGACCTTTGGTAGCTTAATTTAGGTATTTTTGTCCCATTTTTCCTATGACCATGCTAATCTAGCCAGAGCTCAGTTTGGCAGGAGAATAACTGGATCTCTCTTCTTTTTTTAAAATTATTTTTTTTGGGTACACATTAACCGTTCATATTTATGGGATACAATATGATATTCAATACATGCATACATAATGTAATGAATAAACCAGGGTAATTAGCATATTCATCACTTTGTAGGATTATCATTTCTTTGTAGTGAGAACATTCAAAATCTTCTTCTGTTTTGGAATTACAGTACATTATTGTTCACTGTAGTCACCCTGCCATGCAATACACACTAGTGGTTATGTCTCCTGTTTACTTGAAGTATTGTACCTGTTGGCCAACAGTTCCCTGCCTGTCCTCCCTGCTCCCTTCCCCAGCTTCTGGTAACAACTATTCTGCTCTCTAAGGTGTATGCCTTCCTCCTCCTCCTCTTCCTCCTCCTCCTCCTCCTCCTCCTCTCCTTTTAAAATTTTCCCTCTTGTCTTTTTTATTTTTAAACGTTTTATTTATTTATTTATTTATTTTATATGTGGTGCTGAGGATCGAACCCAGTGCCTCACACATGCCAGGCAAGTGCTCTACCACGGAGCCACAACACCAGCCCCCTATGCCCTCTTTTTAGTGGGCAAGCCCTGCACAGCTGCCCCTTGGGTGCTGTGGTCGGGCTATTCTAGCGCTCCACTGCCCTCTGCTGCCCAGTCAGGGTGTGTGCAGCGAGTGTGAAGTCCTCTTCGAGACTCACCGACTTTTCCATTAAGTCTTGCTTCTTGTCCAAGGATATGAGAAGCTCGCTTTAGGAAGAGGGAATAAAGAGTTCACTGTACTTTAACCTAAACTGAAGATAAACTGACATCTCTAAGAAGAGCAAGTATCCTTATCATGGAGTACATGGACCCTTACAAGCTATGTGAATGGACTTGATGGATGGACCGAGCTCTTGTATGGTTAGCATGAATATCTATTTACTTAAAATCATATGCAATTTTTTAGGGAGAGTACCCACAACTTTCACCAGATTCTGCAAAGGGTTCATATTCCTAAAAGTTTAATGTACATCGCTATGGAGCAATTATTTAAAGTTTTCAGACTGTTCATTCCTCAATATATAGATTTTTTACTTATAAATTACTAATATGTGCTAAATGATATACTGAAAATGAAATAAAGGGTTTTTATGTTTTTCTAATCATGATGGAGTCATGGTATTATTTGCTCATGTCTTGTCACAAGGGGAGACGTTTTTCACCAATGATGGAAACATAACTATATTCTTCCCTGATGGTTTTGCCCAACTTCTTTTCTAGTCTAGTGGATATTGTCATTGCTTTTATCTTGAAATCTAGTAAGCAAAGAACTAGGTATAAGGAGGAGGTTTGCCTCTTTTGAGTTTTACTTGAGCTTAAATGATTAGTGTATATGAGTGCCTGGTCATTCTTCCATTTTGAGAAGTTATTTTGCTTAGAAATAATAAACACAAGCAGTAATCCAATCAACTTACTGGCTCTGGTATAAACCCTTCCTCTGTTGTGGCTAGATAACATATTTCAAATATTATTTGAAAATCTGATTTCTCGTTCTTGTTTTCTTAGTCTTAACTAGTTCTACACATTACTAAGCATCTAGGTAATTCTGGGGCTTATTGTCACAGGGAAAAATATTTTGACATTATTGTAAATATTTTTATGTTAAAAACACTTGAAGGAATTAATTTAGTAGCCATTAACCCTAATAATGCTCAGCCTTTCCAGTGTCCTCAAGTCTGCCAAGCAACCAGAGCTGGCTTCATGAAAGAAGGTTCGAATCCTGAGCAAAATGCTAGGGAGTTTCAAATTAAAGAGACAAGACTTTAATTACCTTTAAAACCAGCTCCAGGACGGCTTCTCCTAGCTCCAGCCTCCAGCCGCCTAATGCGGTAGCAAGGTTTACTGAAGAGGCTAGTGAGAGAGAGAGAACACGCCAGGGAGTGGATTTTTTTGGGGGAACAAAAAATTCCGGGGAAAATCCCATCCAATGGAGGTTAAGGGGGGGCAGCATCCCAAGGTCAGGGGCAACGATTGGGTCTTTGCGGCAGTGGCCAGACACGCCTCTACACAGACAAGCCCCCGGACCTGGGAAAGGGTGGGGAATGGCTCTGACACAGCTGTGTCTAAGCGCCTCTCACCCAGCCAGGGAGGGAACTCAAATCACGTGTGAGGATGGCCGCCCACACTCAAGCCTCCTTCATTAAGACTTGTTTTGAAAGCAACTTGCCAGGGGCTCTATCCCATCATGGAGGATCTTTTGCCCTGGTGCTTGTAGAAGCACATTTCTTTGGAGAAGAGGGTGTTTCTTTGTGTTTTCCTAGTCATAAAGCCTGTTTGGGTAGTTGTGTGTGGACACAGTGATCAATGTGAGTTTAGGTCCAGAGAACCTAGATGCCATGTCCAAGTACAAACTGGGTTGTGTGGTGGTGTATCCAGTTTGAGTTCAGCGGGGACCTTTGCATCCAGGTTTCATGCCCCTTGATCCCCTTACCCTAAAATCAGTATGTTTCAAGTGAAGCCATGATGTGGACCCAGGGCTAGAATTCCCTGAGCAGGAAGCAGAGCCGTGTGGGTGGGAATGGATGATTGTCTGGACCAAATGTTCAAGTAGAACACAGAAATATGGGCTTTAATTCTAATCACTGGAGAATGTGATAGGCACCCTCTAGTTTTTCACAACCCTCTGCCCTCCCTTAGAAATGCTTCTTATGCCAGGACCAATGTTCTTACGCCACAACAGGCTGCGTACTATACAGCTCTATATACAGACAGCTCATGTGTACAGACTGGGAATCAGTGTTGCTAACGGGCTGAGCCAGAGGTAATGGAGATTATCTCAAAATTGAAAGCAAAAGCTCCATGAAGTAATAGTTATCTTCACTCTCTATGGTGTGTTGATATTATCCTGCCTTGTCAATTCAGGAATCAAAACTTAGTTACAAAGTTGGAAGAACAAAAGCAGGCGGGAATGCTCGGAGATAAACTGGAACCCTTAAGGACAAAATGGAACCTGGTGTGGCTCTCATGGAATCTAACCTTGAAGATGGGTTGACCAGTAGAAAATGCTGGCGCCCTTTATGGTGGAATCATAGCTACAACCCCACTTCTCAGTACCAATTCTATTTTAGTCTGCTTTTTCATCAATGTGACAAAGACCTCACAAAAACAGACGTAGAGGAAAAATAGTTTATTGTGGCTCACGGTTTCATAGGTTTGGTCCATGATTGCCCAACTTCATAGCCTTTGGTCAAGGTGAGGCAGAAGGGCATGCTGGAGGAAAGTAGCTCAGTTCATGACAGTCAGAAAGCAGAAAGAGCTAGCTCTATTAACCAGGGACAAAATATAAATCCCAAAGTCACACTCCCAGTGATCCTCATCTTCCAACCACACCCCATCTGCCTATAGTTACTGCCCAGTTAATCCATATTAATTAACTTAATTCACCAATTAAGTTATACTTCTCATAATCTAATAATTTCATCTTGAAAAACTCTTGCATTGCCTCCACACGTGAGCTTTTGAGAGACACCTCATATCTAACCCTAGTGACAAATTTACAATCAAAACAAATTATGCTAAAACCAGAGATAACACAATCCTCAGAACTCATCATATATTAATTATTTTCAACATTTTATTATGATCTGCCCCCCCACCCCCTGGGGGGTGCCGCAGTCTGGCTGGGCACAAAATCACGAGCCACCACACAGCTTGTAGATTCAAACAGCAACTCTTTATTCCCGAACTCACACCAGCCGTCTACAATCACGTTCTGGGGAAATCCACATTCTCTGCCCAAATCCACGTTCTCTCCCAAAATCTCCTTCACTGGGCTTCTGTCTCCCAAAATATACTGTCTGAATCCCGTGAGAACTCAAGGGGAACTTAGGCAGCAGGATACGCCCTATTCCCAGCAGGAATAATCTTAAACCTTAAACCTGGAACCTAAACTGGGAACGCCCTAAACCCGATTATGTTAAACCGGGAACACCCTAATCCGCCCTGGTCCTTGAGCAAGGTCAACTACATTCAATGTCACTGCAAAATGTCAGCAACATGGGGTACGCTGGCAAGGAAATTGTCATACCTACTTGGCTAATGGCTCCCAGCATCTCCCCCCTTCTGATTAATTAAACAACAAGCAATGTGGCTTAAGGACCGTGCCTGGTAGGTTGTCCAATTCAACATATGGTTCTTACCCGTCATCGGAAAACTGACCTTTAGGCGTCAGCCTCCTGTCTTAGGTTGATACCACTGCAATTGGATCATACCCGTCACTGACTACCGGTCCAGCATACAGCCATTGGCCCCCAAATTTTAGACCATCACTAGCAGAAGGGAGGAGGATACAGAAATGCCACGACACCAAGCCAATTGACGGCTCCTTGGGAAAAATTGCATCACTGGTGACACCATCAGCAAAGATATGCCAGCACTACCACAATTAACATGGGGTGCGCTGGCAAGGAAATAAAAATTGCATCACTAGTGACACCATCAGCAAAGATATGCCAGCATTACCACAATTCGCTGCACCAAACGATAGTTACATAGTCCAGGCAAGTTCTGCAAGCAGTTCAAAGCGGAGGAATCTATCAATATGTCCATTTCCTCCCAAAATCCGTTTCCTCCCAAAGTAAGTTAACTCCTTGATTGAGCATTACTTGTTGAGTTATATTCATTGATGCATCAGTTTATACAGTTTACTGTGATAGCTATCATAGAAGCTGTAGTCTGGTTTTATCTTTGTCTTCACCGGCACTGGGATGAAGATAGGAATTCTGGCAATGATGCTAAAAAGACATTATCCTGAAAAGAATTATTAAATATAATGAAAAGGAAAGGTGAAAGTAAACAAACAGATCTGTTAACCTACTTTAAAAACAATCCTTAACAGCTGTTTACCTAATTTAAATTAGTAAACAAACAGATCTGTTAACCTCCTTTAAAAACAATCCTTAACAGCTGTTTACCTAATTTAAATTAAACCATTTAAATCACGTGAATAAAAAAAAATAATAATAATTCGGATCCATTTTTTCATGAGCGCTCCTCATATAAGAAATATGGACATACGCACATACAGACATACAACACAAAACACAAGAGTGTACACAAACGTACAACACATAAGAAAATAGTAAAGGCCTTGTAGCTTTACCTGGGTGAAATCTCCATTGCAATGTTTAAAAACTCCACAGTCAAAAAATAAAACTGATCAGAAAAACATTAACCTAGGTTTGTATGAGCTCAAAAAATAAAAATAGAACCTTATGATGTGGAAAAATGCAATAATAAAATAGCTATTGAAAAAAGCATCCTGGTTAATCACTGTCGCAGATGTAAGAATGGCCAAGCTGGAGTTCTGGATATCAGCTGTTATGGATTTGAGTCAAATCATCTTCTTTTCGATCTGTAGAAACTGTTTTAGTTAATCTCTCTGGAATCCAAATGGGCTGCTGTTCTCCCTGTGGAAAAACACAAACAGACCCCCGACTCCAGACAATCACTGGGTCAGGACCTTTCCATTGTCCTGTTAGAATATCTTTCCAAAGTACTTTAGGCTTATGTACATTTTTTGGATACATATGCCTTTCCGCAGCACTAAGTCCTGATGAATCCAAATTTAAAAAGTTTAGAGTAAAAAGGGTTATTTTAAGTTTATCTTTGGGGGATATATACCCCTTTCCAATTCCCTCTTTTTGCTTTAATAAGTATGTCTGTATCTAATAGTTGTCTTAGCTTTTTGCATTTTCTATCTGTGTAATACCTTACTTGACATTTTCAACCATTTTCTATCTTATTTCTATCTTCTAGTTTTTTTTTTGTTTTTTTTTCCTAAGGTTTGTATTTTTACCCTTAGTTGCTTATTTTCCTCCTCGTTTTTTTTTTTTTTTCCTATTTTGTGGGTTTAAAATTCTTGTCTTCCTACATCTTTTCTATCTTTCTACATCTTCTTTATCTTTTTTCTTTTTAACTTTCTATACTTCTGTCTTTAAAGTTTTTCACTTTAAATTTTTAATCTTCTTTATCTAAATATCTTTTATCCTATTATCTTCCCATTTTTTAAGTAATGCCTTTAAGATTAACTAGGCTTCGAATGATGCAATAAAGCAATCTTTTTTCCGCCATGAAGGTATCTCGACCACCTTCAATTTAACCTTTTAAAGCCTTTTAATTATCATCTATACTGTACTTTTAAATGTACTTTTTCACCACCTACAACTTCACTCTTTTAAACGAGGCTTAGATTCTGTTTAAATCGCTTTAATGTTAGTTTACATGGCTGCCCTTCAACCAAAGGCTTTTTTTTTTTTTAACTCCATTGAGAAGCTTTGTCTCAATCTGCCATGTACAAATATCTTTTTCTTCTTTCTTCCTTTCTCAAGCTTTTAAAGTAAGTCTAGTTTCCTCAAAATCTTTTTAAATGGCATTTTACAACTTTTTACTTTACCACACAGAGATTATCTCATCTAGAAACATTTCTTTTTCCTTTAACCTTTTATATTAAAATATATTTCCACATCTTGAATCTTTTTCTCTCTTTTTTAACCGTTAACCCTTTTTATAAATTCACATTTTGAAACAACTCTTATAAAATTTCTGATTTAGACAAATTACTCCACTTTAATAAGATGAAAGACTTTCATGTTTTTTATGATACTATAATACTATAATTGAAACCCAACTGAAAATTCTTATACTCTTTGTATATAAATTACACATGATAGAATCTTAACACTTAGTAACCTTGTTTTAGCAAAGACACAGACACAAAGCAATATTAAACATTTTTCCATTTACCAATTTATGAAAACACACATAATGTTTAAATATATTACCTTATGGAACTTAATAAGTAAAGAGTACTTGATCTTATATTTAATGGTTGATATTTTAACACTTTAGCTTTGTAAATTAATCAGATGTCTGTAAAAACCAAGATCTTAGACAAATATAGTAAACAGAACTAGCCATCTCTTTCTTGTTGAAGAAAAATCCTTCTACAGGATACCATGATGGTCCCATTGATATACTTAATAACTCGTCTTTAAAAAGCCATGGGCTACATTTTTGTATTGTATCAACATACGTCCTAATTGTTCTTGGTCTCACTGGGGTGCCTCCTTCCTCTAACAATTTCTCTTGCTCGGAGGCGAACAACTTCAAACCTTGAGTCAACCATTTTCCCCAGTTTGCCTGAGAAAGTTCTAGGAACAGGCAACTTGAAATAAAAACAAAATAAATCAAAACAATAACACATTGTTTTTTGAAATGTTCACCCATTCTTTCTCTCTTCCTCAAGGGTGAGAAATTTCACTTACCTCTAAGCTTCAGAAGTTCCCCGTACGGGCCACCAAATGCCGCAGTCTGGCTGGGCACAAATGCCGCAGTCTGGCTGGGCACACAATCACGAGCCACCACACAGCTTGTAGATTCAAACAGCAACTCTTTATTCCCGAACTCACACCAGCCGTCTACAATCACGTTCTGGGGAAATCCACGTTCTCTGCCCAAATCCACGTTCTCTCCCAAAATCACCTTCACTGGGCTTCTGTCTCCCAAAATATACTGTCTGAATCCCGTGAGAACTCAAGGGGAACTTAGGCAGCAGGATACGCCCTATTCCCAGCAGGAATAATCTTAAACCTTAAACCTGGAACCTAAACTGGGAACGCCCTAAACATTATGTTAAACCGGGAACACCCTAATCCGCCCTGGTCCTTGAGCAAGGTCAACTACATTCAATGTCACTGCAAAATGTCAGCAACATGGGGTACGCTGGCAAGGAAATTGTCATACCTACTTGGCTAATGGCTCCCAGCAGGGGGGCATGTCTGTTCTGTCGGCTTGGTGGACAGCAAAGCCTTGACTCTGTCTTTCAGCTTCTACTTGTGATTTTTCCTTTCAGCTCACTGGGGTCTTACTCAGGCATATGATGTCCAGCATCTAGCCACAGGTTTGGGACCTGATTAGATGCATATTTGGGGTTCATTCCCTCCCTTCCACAGTTTAAAAAAAATATTTTTCTTTGAGGGGCTGGGGTTGTGGCTCAGTGGTAGAGTGCTTGCCTTGTATGCATGAGGCACTGCGTTTGATGTCCAGCACCACATAAAAATAAATAAATAAAAGTGAAGATATTAAAAAAATTCTATAAAAAATATTTTTCTTTGAGGTCAGAGGTGGAATTTTCCATATGTAATATCTGCACTCAAAATTTTTCAAATTTTATAACAATTTGAATTTTAGATTTTTGAATCCGGAATGCTCAATCTGTAAAAATTTAAATCTTTTCTTTTTATCCCTTTCTGGTTTTATGTTTAATAATGAGCTTAGCATTTATGAGGTAATATTGGAAAAGATCCAAGGCAAAAAATAATCCTGCTTCTTCTGTGTATCAAACAGCCCTATATGGGATATTAATAGTACATGATTATAATGCCACATGGTATGCTTTAACTCGTAGATAAAGTGAAGAGAGGGGCAAGTATGAAAAGCCTCCCATATGTCCACAAAGAGAACCAAATGCTTGTGAACATCCCAGTGATTTCCACAATGCTCACCGTGAATGAACATTTACTGAACGCTTGCTTGGGGCAGGCCCCTGTACTGTACTGGTTAACTCATAAGGAAGCAGAAATGACTTTTAACACCAGGATTAGTAGTGCTATATTTATTACACCAGTAGTAGTAGTAGTAGTGTTACCTTAGTATCTAATTATTCTTAGTAGTTGGTAACAAGCATAAATTACTGGCTATTAAAAGAAAGGATGAAGGTGATCCTGCCCAAAATATCATTCAGTACAATGACATATTTTCTGTGAAGTCTGGGAAATACTGATGATTGCATTTATTAATGGCCTGAAGTAAAGGTGGATCTTCTACAATGACAGATACAAGGTATGGTCATAAACTATAGAGTCTTTAAGAAAACAGCACTCCTGATGGTATGTGATTAGATGTTTGCAGTAATTGTCATCAACACACTCACCCCACAGTTTCCTGGGCACCAACTCCTAACTCTTGACTAATTCAGTGGAAGAATGGATGAAGTTCTTGTGAAGTGGGTTTTTCATGTCCTTGGCTCTTCTGCTGTGTAGTTATAGCTCGCCTTGAGCTGAAGACAGAACTGTGGGTGTATTGGGTTAAATGCTTCTATTTTAAAATCTAATTTTCTCTTCAAAGATACCTCCTAGACACATCACATGCATATTTTAAAGCTGCAGGTGCCTATGAAATTTCTTCGTTTTTATAACTAAAGGTTTTTAAGTCTGGTAAATTAAACTTCAAGAAATAAAATGAGAGCCAAGTTAATAAACTGATCATTTGCTGATTGCAAAGGCTGGAGGCACTTTGGATTCTAGCTTTATTTCCTGATGTTTTGCATTTGGATGGGCTTAGGAGTAGATTTGGTTAAACTGAAGGTGAGACAGGAAGGACACAATGCTCTAACATAAAATAAGAGTATTTGTCATTTATCCTCTACATATTTACTATTTTGAATATTTATAATTTACCTTTTAGTTTTTGAGTTAAAAGTAAATACCTTGGAGAATATAATTTAATAATAACGTATGAGCTGTTGCCTTTACAGGAGTTTCTGGTAGCCAGAGAGGAGGACACTGTGGGAATGGGACAAAGGACAGACCATGGGTATCTGTGTATATGTCCATATGTGTATATACATGTAATGCAATGTGTGCACCTATAAGAAAGTATACAAATGTGTGTGCATATGTGCTTGTAACATTGTGGTGTATGTCATGTATGTGTGTATGCATATATATGCATTACATGATTATGACATATATTTTATATGTGGTACATGATGTCAAAGTTATGCACATATACATAGTATCTGAAAGTAATGTATAAACATGTGATGTAAGTATATGTATGTATGCACTTAATGCAAATTTGCATGGATTCAATGAATAAATGCATATGTATACTTATGTGTAAAATATAAGTATGCATATATGTAACAAAGAATGTGCACATATTTATGTAATGTGTATCCATGCACATATGCATGCATGCATGTAACAAATGTGCAGGTAGCATGTACATGTGATATAAATGTTATGAGAAGGCCAGGATTGTGGCTCAGTGGTAGAGTGCTTGCCTAGCATGCATGAGGCACTGGGTTCGATCTCCAGCACCACATACAAATAAACAAATAAAGGAAAGGTTAAAAAAAATGTTATGAGGACATATATATATAATGTAGGTGAATACTTGCATGTAATGTATGTGGTGTAAGTGGGTGCCATCTACATATGTATGTATGTATACATGTTAGTGTGTTGTGTATAGGTACATAAATACATCTAATGTTGTATCCCATTGAAGCTCTGCGTCTTCAGGGTCTGACATGCTTAGTTTTCAACATTAGATGTCTCTAATTTTCTTTTTTCAAGATATCTTTTGATGTTCTCATTCCTTTGTATTTCCACATACATTTTATAAGCAATTTTCAATTTCTGCATAGTAGTTTGTGGGATAGAGTGGAATTACATTAAAGTTTCTGACTCAGTTTGGAGAAAATTTACATCAATATTGAATTTCTGGATCCATGAACAGGTTTCTCTCCCCATTTATTTAGGTTTTCTTTGGTTTCTTTCAACAATGTTTTGTCCCTTTTTGTGTAAATATCTTACTCATACTTTGTTAAATTTATTCCTAAATTTGTCATATTTTATGCTGTTGTATATTGTATTTTCTTTCAAATTTAATTTCCCCAAAATCTATTGCTAGTACCTAAAATTAATTTTTTTAAGAAATATACTGACCTTGGGGCTGGGATTGTAGCTCAGAGGTAAAGCACTTGCCTAGCATATGGGAGGCACTGGGTTCAATTCTCAGCACTATAGATAAATAGATAAAAATAAAGGTCCATTGACAACTAAAAAAAAAATTAAAAAAAAAACAACATTCTGACCTTGTAGTCCAAGAGCTCATTAAACTTCCTTGTTAGATTTGTTAGCCTTTTTTGTAGATTCTTTAGGGTGTTCTATATAAACAGTCATGCCGTCTACAAGCAGACAGTTTCACCTTTCTCTAGAGTTCATGTGCCCTTTCTCCTTCCCTTTCTTTCCTTTCCTCCCTCATTTCATTTCTCCCTTCTTCCCCACTTCTTCCTTCTACCTTTCTGTCTCATCACGCTCATCAGCATTTCTACTGCGTTGCTTACTGAAAGGATGAGGCACACAGCCTTGCAATGCTCTCAGTCATAGAGGGGAAGTCCCACTCATTAAAACATCAACTTCAGGGTTAGTTGTGAGTTTTTAAGATTACCTTTCATTAGGTTGAGGTATTTCACTCCTTTTTTATGACCAACTAATATTCCATTGTATGGTTACATTTGTTTATCCATCCAAAAGAATGACACATGACATTGACATATCTAAATTACTTAGGTTCTTCTTTTGTAACCCGGCTATTGCTTATAACTTTAGTATGTTTGGTTCAAGTCACTGAAAGAATAAGTAGGTACTTGAGGTGAATTCTGATTTTTTTTATTTATATCTATTTCCAACCCTTAGGACAAAAAAACCCACACTATCATTTTATGCAATTTTAAACAACCAATTGCTTTACATAAGATGACCTTATTTTAATTTGCCCTATACAAGGTCATACACTCAAAAACTGTGATTACGATGGTTTACCATGACAACTTCTGGTCAGAAAGTCATATTATAACAAGTGGTAAAGATTTAAATAACTGGGTTCATTAAAAACACCAAATGTTGAGGGCTTCTGTGTCTTGGAGGAAAGCCAATACATTCTGGTCACCATTGCAAGAACCGAGTTATATGAGGCTGTCAGAGGGGAAAGGGAGGGAAATCAGAAGAAACTCCAGTGGAGACAGGTGTGCAGAGTGAGGGGATATGTCAGTGGAGAAGCTTGTGGGAGAGTGTTGAATCTAAATAACAGATTTTCTGTGCACAAACAGTAGTTACTAACCATCTTGTGGTTTGAGTTTAACGTGGCCTGACATCCATGAACTCATCAGTGAGTACGGATGCTCCTCCAGCCATGATGGGGTTACCTCCTGACAAATCCATCATAAATTCAAAATATCCTGAGTTAGAAATGCATCCAACACACCTAAACCACTGTATGTCCTAGCTTAGTTTTTTCCCTAAACTAAGGGGTGGGGGAGCTGACCGTGAACTGCAGCTGCTGCCATTGCTCAGTGTCGGTGAGAAGGAGACTCCATGTCTCTAGACAGGGACAGGACCCGAATTCAAATTTCAAAGTGTGGCGTTTACTGAATGTGTGTTGTTTTCATGCCATCTTAAAGTGGAAAAATCCCACCATGAACCAACCATATTAAATGATGCATCTTCAATGGGGGACGATCTATAAATGGATGGAGATGGCTATCTTCCAGTGTAGTTTATTGACTCCAGTCTTCCCTATAAAAAGAGTATGCTTCCCCATTCACTGTGAACCTGCCAAGCCTCCTGCATAGGATTGGCTTCTCTTCCTTTGATAGGGAGACCTGAGCTATGAGTCTGATAAGCAGAGAGGACCTATGAGAAACTAATGTGACTCCATTTTTTGAGAAACCAGCCTCTACCTCAGAGCAAAGCCTGTCCAAGGAAGGGGGCGTGACCCTTGTCCTTGGAAAAACCCACAGAGCACTCCTAAGCACATACCCACCCTGCTGAGTTGTTTGTCCGCAAATAACAGGAGAGATCTGCGGCGCCAGGTGTCCCTGACTCAGTTAAGCTAAGTGAGGACCCATAGCAACCCGCTAGCAACCACCAATCAGCATGAGACAGGGAAAATATCTGGGATGCCAGATGACCCCCCAGTAATTTATGGTGGTTGATAACATGTTGGGAAACCATGTAGTTTAGCACGTACACCCCTCGTGGCTTAAACCAATCAGTTCTTGTACTAACCAATCACCCCTACCCAACTTGTTCCCACCAGTGAATGTGCTAATCAATGTAAAGAGTTGTTGATTAACTTTCCCGTGGTATGGAATGATTTGCTGTGTGATTTTGTGACACATAGAGTATCCCCCCAAACCTATAAAATCTCACTGAACAAAGGACTGGGACTCACTCCCTGGGACCGCTGCATCGGGAACGGTTGTGAGTCTAGGCTCGAGCTTGCAATAAAGACTCTTGTGTGATTGCATCGGATTCGGCTCCTGGAGATCTATTGGGGTCCCACGAATCTGGCATAACACCTACATCCATCCACACTGATGCGTTACAAGTGCTGTTGGGCTTCTGACTTTGATCTCTTCTCTTTGCTCTGAGATACATTCCAGATGGGACTGCTCTTCATAGGAGGACACCTGGAGCAGGAGCCACCAAGTGGCTGATATGCAGCCTGTAGGAGTAGAACAGGTGGGTCATATGGTGATTCCATTCCTAGTTTTTTTTTTAATGAATCTTCACACTGCTTTTTAAAGTGGTTTTACTTTAAGGCACTGCAAGTTTGGGGTTGCTTGTTTCTACTATAAATCTTAGTTGAAAGTGGTAATAACATTTTTTTTTTTTCCTGGAACTGAACCCAAGGGCACTTTACTACTGAGCCACATCCCTAGGCCTTTTTATTTTGAGACAGGGTCTCATTAAGTTGCTTAGGGCCTCACTAAGTTGCTGAGGCTGGTCTTAAATTCACGATTCTTCTGCCTCAGCTTCCTGAGTTGCTGGGATTATAGGCGTGCAACACCATACCTGGCCCAATATAAATCTTTTTTTTTGGGGGGTTTCTTCTGAGTTTTTCTTTTTCTTTTTTTTTTAAATTTTTTATTGTTGGTTGTTCAAAACATTACATAGTTCTTGATATATCATATTTCACACTTTGATTCAAGTGGGTTATGAACTCCCATTTTTACCCCGTATACAGATTGCAGAATCACATCAGTTACACATCCATTGATTTACATATTGCCATACTAGTGTCTGTTGTATTCTGCTGCCTTTCCTATCCTCTACTATCCCCCCTCCCCTCCCCTCTTCTCTCTCTACCCCCTCTACTGTAATTCATTTCTCCCCCTTGTATTATTTTTCCCTTTCCCCTCACTTCCTCTTGTATGTACTTTTGTATAACCCTGAGGGTCTCCTTCCATTTCCATGCAATTTCCCTTCTCTCTCCCTTTCCCTCCCACCTTTCATCCCTGTTTAATGTTAATCTTCTTCTCATGCTCTTCGTCCCTACTCTGTTCTTAGTTACTCT
>NW_026000020.1:1654742-1680075 GCF_001458135.2 Marmota marmota marmota
GTGACGTGTGTACCACGCTGGCAGGCCACCGGGCCTGATCCGCCGGTCAGTTGCAGGTCTGCCTACCTTGCAGGTGCGGGTGGCAGCTCTGCTCTGCCCCTCTGGCTTGATGACAAAGTGAGAGAGACTCGGGTGTTTGTGACTCACTTTCTTTACCAGGAGACCAACTGTTTCTGTCGCCGCTGGTATCGATGAACTTCTCTCCTCCGCCGCTTTCTGATGACATCAGATGTCTGCCATGTTGGTATCCCATGTGAATGGCAGCATTTCATTCCCTTTGCCGGGTGACCAAAGCAACGGGTGAGTCCTGACCGGCCCTCACAAGCCCCGTCTCAGTCCTGTTGCCACTGCCCACGAAGGCTCGGTTGGTATTTACCTCCACCGTATTCAGCAAGAGAAGCAGTTTCTGCGGGTTCTTTATCCCTGGGCCAGAGCAGTTCTGGGAGCCGGAATTCGGCCGCTCCGTGCTCGGTGTATGTTCTGATAAGAGCAGGCTCCAAGAAGCAGTTTCCGCGGGTTAATTAGCACTGAGCCTGAGTAATTTGTCTGTGAGTCGCAGGCGAATGGCAGCCTGAAATTACCTGTTCTATGGCTGAATGAGCTGCGATCAGTCGAAAACAGGGATGGTGACGTCAGCTCTCCAAGATGGTGGCCGCTGGCTTCCTCTGGGGTCTGACTGGTGTGGAGAACCAAATTGGACCGTTTCCTTCCCCCGTCTCAAACCCAGAATTCAGCACTGAGCACGGTGATTGCACAGCTGGCAGAAGCCTGCAGAATCCGCAGCGCTGTATCTTTGCGTTGCTATCTCCTCGTTTCCCAGCGTGCGCCGCAGACTCTAGCCGTGGGGCGATTTGCTGAATAAGCAGCGTGACCCTCCGTGCGGACAAATCTCTCACGTTTGAGCCCCCGTAGCTGATCCTTGTGCGATGGAAATCCTTACTCTAGGTTTTGGAGCACCCCAATTTTGCTGGAAATTCCTAACAAGATAGCTTTTAGTCTTCCTAACTTGTCATTCTCCCGCACAGTGACGCGGTACACGGGGGTGATGCACTCCCTTCGCCGCCATCTTCCTTCCCAATATAAATCTTAATTAAGTCTGTCGAAGGTGGGAAGTGGTGGAGAAACCTGAAGGCAATTTAAGAAAATACGGCCCATGAGATACATGATTTCACACTCTTTTAAACTTCTACATGTACCACAGGAAAGCAGAATTTTAAAGTAATGGAACTGCTGTGGGACAATCAGTTCTTTCTCCCCACATATCAATTCCCATCTAACTGAAATAGAAAACAGGCTGAATAACAAATTTAAATCACACACTTATTAAAGCTGTCTCCTGTCTCTGTGGTTTCACTTTCCTAAGTTTCAGTTATCCTTGGCCAACTGTGGTCTGAAAATATCCAGAAAAAAACAATTTGTAAGTTTCAAATTGGGCACTGTTTAAGTAATGTGATGAAATCTCGTGCCATTCTGCTCAGTCCTACCTGTACATGAATCAACCGTTTGTCCAGTGTATCCACACTGTGTGCACTACCCACCTGGTAGTCACTTCGCAGGAAAAAACTTATATTTGTAAAATACTCATGAATCTCATCATCACTAAAATCTAGAATACTACTGGAGATAGACGTGACTCCATTAATTACACAAATGTAATTAAAATTGCAATTTCCTGTTGAGTATAAAGAAGAAACATGATTTAAGGACACATCGTAGGGGGGGCATACCTACTTTGAGGATCAGGGAAGGCTGCCCTGAAGAGCAGAAATTTGAGTTGGTATGTGAAAAGTAGGTGGTACTAGGTAAAGAGGGTTGAAGAAAGGCCAGTGTACAGAGATCCCATGGTGGAGGAAACATGCTGGATGCTTAGGTCTGAGGCAAGTGTGGCTCACATAGTATGTGAACATGGTGCAGGGTGAGGCTTGAGAGGAGGCTGGACCATAGAGGCCCTCCATGCCAAGGTAAGAAATTTTATGTTAGAGGGAGTGGATAAAATCAGATTGCATTAAGAAAACATCACTCTGGCTGCAGATTGCAAACAAATGGGATCAGAACAGGGGTGGTGCAGGGGTACTGTTGAGCAAGTCAATGCAGGTGCGTAGTGAGGAGACAGGCTGTTGTAGTGATCCAGGTGAAAGTTCACCCTATCAAAGGCAGTTATGGAAACAGAACAGAGATTGGCTTTGAGACACTCAGCAGATGTGAAATAGAGTTGGATATAGAGGTATGGTACCCACAGAAGTTTGAACTGAGACACAAACAGAGTAGTCACTAATATCACATACACACACGAAATATAAAATGTTACATAATACATAAGTATAAAATGTGAACATATTAATGTATAAATATATTACCTCTGGCCCCCAAAATATGTGCACATTGGCCTGAGCTCTGAGAAAGCTACTCTCTAATGAATTTTGGAAGTTTTCAGCCATTATTTTAAAAATGTTTGTGTTAGTGCATTATAGTTATGTACATTAGTGGGTTTCATTTTGACATAATCATACATGCAGGGAATATGATTTGTTCCATTTAAACCCCTAGCACTTCCTCTTTCCCTCCTCTTACTCTACTGAACTGGTCTTCCTTCTATTTATTTATTTGGTGCTTTATAAATATACATAAAGGTGGAATTCACTTTTAAATTTTATGAATTCACATAAAGGTGGTATATTCATATATATACATAGAATAATTTGGTCAGTTTTATTCTTCAGATCCTCCCTTTTCCTCCCTCTTCTCCCCCACCTCAGTCCCCTTCCTCTGCTCAATTGATCTCTCTTCTTTTTTCTTGAGATTCCTACCCTACTTTCCCCCCTTAGTTTGATTTAGTTTATGCATATGAGAGAAATTATATGATTCCTGACTTTGTGAGTTTGGATGTTTTTTTTCAACACAGTGCTGTCAAGTTCCATCCATTTTCTTGCAAATGACACAATTTTATTCTTTTTTATGGCTAAGTAAAACTCCACTGATACACACCACATTTTCTGTGGACAGGCACCTGGGTTGGTTCCATAACTTGGCTGTTGTGAATTGCACTGCTATAAACATTGATGTTCCTGTAAAACGTAGGGTTTTTTGAAAAATAATAAGGAGTAAGACAGGTGGGCCATACGGTGATTCCATTCCTAGTTTTTTTGATGAATCTCCACACTGTTTTTTAATGGTTTTACTAATTTATACTGCCACCAAAAATGTATGAGTGTACATTTCCCCCTACATTCTCACCAGCATTTATTATTATTTGTATTCTTGATGATTACCATTCTAACTGGAGTGAGATTAAATCTCATTGTAGTTTTGATTTGCATTTTCCTAATTGCTAGGGATGCTGAACATTTTAAAAATATATTTGTTGGCCATTTTTTATTTCTTCCTTTGAGAAATGTCTGTTTAGATTTTTTGCCCATTTATCGATTGTTGGCTTTTTTTTGGTGTTGAGTTTTTTTGAGTTCTTTATATATTCTGAATATTAATCACCTGTCAGAGGAGTAGCTGACAAAGATTTTCTCCCATTCTGTATGCTCTCTTCATGTTTTCTGTGCTGTGCAGAAGCTTTCTAATTTGATACCATCCCACTTGTTGATTCTGGGTTTTATTTCTTGAACTTTAGTGGTTTTGTTAAGGAAGTTGGTGCCTGTGTCAATGTGTTGGAGTATTGACCCTATGTTTTCCTCAAGGAGTTGCATAGTTTCTGGTCTAATTCCAGGGTCTTTGATCCACTTTGAGTTGACTTTTTGTGCAGGGTGAATGATAGAGACCTAGTTTCATTTTTCTACATGTGGATATCCATACATATCATGTATATACACTTATGTAAATATAGAATATTACATAAAATATATGAATATAAAAGATCATAGTATATAAATATAAAACATATAATGTAAAAATATCAAACATTATATGTATATTTGCATATAGGTTTATAAAGAAAGTTGGGGTCTGAGTTCTGAGAAGGCTTTTAATGGATTTCGGAAGTTTTTAGTCATTATTTGTTTGAATATTTTTTCTGCTCTTTTGTCTCCTTTTCTTCATTAATTTTATCATGCTCAATTCACATGCTTACCAGCGTCCCACATTTCTCTGAGGCACTGGTTTTGGCAGGGCTCTCTGTCACTTTCTGTGACCACACCCACACTAGTTGTGGCTGATGATTCTATTGTTTTTAGCAGTACCCTCAAGTATTAATTGCTCCATAGACTAAACCTGTTGTATTACGCTCCCTAAGAAGTAACACCTGTAGTGCTTGCTATTAGTTCTGACCCTAGATGAGCTCTTTCCAGCTATCTCATTCCTAGTTTCTCTGGGAAAAACTAGCTGACTGGCAGTTTAGCTATGTTTTCAATAAATGTACACATCGTTTGGTTACCTTCCATCATAACTTTTACTACTTTTGAGAGCACCCTTGAGATGGAACTTCTCTATGCTCTCTTTTAAATGAAGTGAGTTTTGTCGGGGAAAGTTTAGGAGCTATGTGTTTGTACCTGCTTCCATAGGGTTGGGGGAACATCTGATCCAAGGCTGTGTGGTGCTTGGGATAGAAAATCACACACTGCTTTCTGAGTGACTTTCCCATTGAAGGATCTGAGTGCTTGTTGTCGGTCGTAGGTGTTGGATTCAGGTCTTCTTGCTGACCTCTCCTGGCAGGGAACCAGTGCCTTCTGAACCAGCCAAGGACTGGCCTCAGTCAAGGCCCACAGTAAGTTTCTGCCACTTTTTCTTTTTAAAACTCACTCTACTTTAGCTATGACTATATTTCCTTTTGGCCTTTCATCAGCTGTGGAATACTGTGAATGTAGTGTTCTGTATTTGAGGCCACCGTATTCTCAGTGAGGCCACACTCAGGACGAGCCTTTGTCATATGAGTGGGGGCAAAGCAGCAGGAGACACTCTTTACTTCTTGGCCCACCCACATGGAACTTAGCCTCAATAATAGGTAGCTGGGGCTGGGGTGAGAATCGCTGACGTCCTACCTCTCTTGGGAAGAAAGCCCTCTGATGAGCTGTGGGGAGGAAAGGGGGCTCTGTTTTATCAGCTGTTTTAATCTGGCATAGAATTTCTACATCACTAATTTGGACCAGAGAGGAAGGGAATGGATCTCTGTTCAAATACCAGACTCTTATATTATTCATATCAAATTTTTGTAGATTGTCTTCACTTTTATCTTCATTTGTTGTATGCTCTGAGAACATTTCCAGAGATGTTAAAGGATTGTTTAAAAACTGTTTTTATTTATTTATTTATTTATTTTTGGCTGGGCAGTGGGTCTACTGAGTCCCTCCTCTTGCCATGCTCTAGTAGAAGAGGCTGAACAGCTATTGAAGGAGAGAAGAAAGGTCCGGAGAGGCAGAGGGGCAGTGGAATGATGTGTCTTCAAAGACAAAACACTATTTATGGTAGATCAGATACAAATGACAAAAGTGCATTGGAAGTTCATAAGGAAGTTGTTGGCATGGTGAGTTTGGTGGAATAATGGTTTTGGAAACCAATTTGCATTGTGCTGAGGATGAGAGCCGGGCAAGGAAGGAATATCAACTTTTAATATAGAATTTATAAAAGTTTAGAAAATAATATGAAATGTTCACATCTGGACTTGCCACCTACTTTATCAAATCTTAATATTTTGTCATATTTGTTTTAGAATTTAAGAGTCTAGATAGATAGTTGAATGTCTCTGTAAATTTCTTCTCAATCCCACATTCTACCCTCCAGAGATAGCCATGTTCCTTCATTTGGTGTTTTACATTTCTGTGCATAGTTAACCTGGCTACTACATTTTATTTGTATGTATACGTAACAACAATATTTTTTTAAAAAAAATCTTTGATCTGAATATAAATGGTATTATACATCACATTTCTTTCTGCAACTTGCTTTCCTAGGCTCAGCACGATGCTTTAGAACTTTTTTTTCTTTATTGGTTGTTCAAAACATTACAAAGCTCTTGACATATCATATTTCAACCTTAAATTCAAGTGGGTTATGAACTCCCATTTTTACCCCGAATACAGATTGCAGAATCACATCGGTTACACATCCACATTTTTACATAATGCCCTATTAGTAACTGTTGTATCCTGCTACCTTTCCTATCCTCTACTATCCCCCCTCCCCTCCCCTCCCATCTTCCCTCTCTACCCCATCTACTGTAATTCATTTCTCTCCTTGTTTTTTTTCCCATTCCCCTCACAACCTCTTATATGTAATTTTGTGTAACAATGAGGGTCTCCTTCCATTTCCATGCAATTTCCCTTTTCTCTCCCTTTCCCTCCCACCTCATGTCTCTGTTTAATGTTAATCTTTTCCTCCTGCTCTTCCTCCCTGCTCTGTTCTTAGTTGCTCTCATTATATCAAAGAAGACATTTGACATTTGTTTTTTAGGGATTGGCTAGCTTCACTTAGCATAATCTGCTCTAATGCCATCCATTTCCCTGCAAATTCCATGATTTTGTCATTTTTTAGTGCTGCATAATACTCCATTGTGTATAAATGCCACGTTTTTTTAATCCATTCATCTATTGAAGGGCATCTGGATTGGTTCCACAGTCTAGCTATTGTGAATTGTGCTGCTATGAGCATCGTTGTGGCAGTATCCACAACTTACCTCAACATTGTAAAAGCTATCTATGCTAAGCCTCAGGCTAGCATCATTCTGAATGAAGAAAAATTGAAGGCATTCCCTCTAAAATCTGGAACAAGACAGGGATGCCCTCTATAGTTCTCAAAACACTGGCCAGAGCAATTAGACAAACGAAAGAAATTAAAGGCATAAAAATAGGAAAAGAAGAACTTAAATTATCACTATTTGCGGTCGACATGATTCTATACCTAAAAGACCCAAAAGGGTCTACAAAGAAACTACTAGAACTAATAAATGAATTCAGCAAAGTGGCAGGATATAAAATCAACACGCATAAATCAAAGGCATTCCTGTATATCAGCGACAAATCCTCTGAAATGGAAATGAGGAAAAACACCCCATTCACAATATCCTCAAAAAAAAAAAAATACTTGGGAATCAACCTAACAAAAGAGGTGAAAGATTTATACAATGAAAACTACAGAACCCTAAAGAGAGAAATAGAAGAAGATCTTAGAAGATGGAAGAATATACCCTGTTCATGGATAGGCAGAACTAACATCATCAAAATGGCGATGCTTTAGAACTTTATGCGTCTACCCACTGGAGATATAGCTTAAGTTAATTTATATTATAAATATACCTTAATTCAGCAACTTCTACCCATGGATGTTTGAATTGTGTTCAGGATTTTGTTATAAATGCACATGCTCCCTTGTAGTCATGTCAGAGTTTCCCTGGAAATGGGATGCTGAATGAAGTGGAAGGTTGCAGGCCTGCAGTTGGACCAGTTGGTGGCTCTGCTATGATTTGGATCGTAATGTACTCCAAAGGCTCACGTGTTGAAGACCTGGTTCCTGGCTGGAGGTGCTACTGGGAAGTGATGAAAACTTTAGGAAGTGAGGCCTCCTTGGAGAAAGCAGGTCATTGGGATATGCCCTGGAAGAGTGTATTGGGGCCCCAAACCCTTTCTGGCTACCACGGGGTGAGCAACTTTGCTCTGCCACATGCTGTCTACCATGATGTTCTGTTATACTACAGGCCTGAAAGTGACAGAACCATTTGACCATGCTCTGAAACCTCTGGAACCACGAGCCAAAATAAAGCTTTCTTCCTTATAAGTTGATTATGTCAGATATATTGTCACAGTTATTGAAATCTAAAATACTCTCAAAGTATTACCAAGAGCTTATGAACTGTTTCTTTCACATTCTCTCTCCGAACAGTTGATATTGTCAGAATCCCTCAATTTGCCTTTCAGATTGATATAAAATGATATCCCACCATGATTTTAATTCATTTTTCCCCCGATTACTTATGAGATTGAACATCTTCCTACTATTTGCTGCCAAGTTGGCTTTCTCTTCTGAATTGCTTTTTCATACTTTTGCCACTGTTCTCTGTATACCTTTGTTGCTTTCCTTCTTGACTTGTGGGGATTTATTATGTATTCTGGACCCTCATCTTTGTCGAGAATGTGCATTACAAATTTAATTTCCAATCCTTATCCCTCAGTTGGTTTCGACGTCATTCTTTTGAACAAGGGTTTTTCAATTTTGATTTACTCTGACTTACAAATATCTTCTTTAATAATTTGTTATTTTGGTTTTTGTTATTTGAAACAGGTCATTTTATTTTGGTTTTCTCTTGTTATATTTCATCTACCATTTCTGCTATCAGAGGGGATGGATCAAAATATGAATTTATTACTCCTTCTGGACATTTTAAATAGCTCTTAAAGATGTTTATAAAAGGCCAGATGGAGATATAGTACTGGCTAAGGTAGAGTGCACTTTATAAAGAAAAAGTGGCAGAAACTTATTTAAAAAGCAAAGGGAAAAACCCTATAGAAAGAGCTGGTTAATTCTAAGCCAGAGAGATGCATACGATTGAGATGAAGAGACTGAATGTGCAAGAAGAGATTATCTTGTAAATTCACATGTAATCATGCTATACATGTGTGGGGATGCTGAAAAGTTGGGACCAGGGGCGTTACTGGTCCCAGGTAGGAGGAAGGGCAGCATTTCCACTGTTCACAGTAGGACGGGAGATGGGACACGTAAATGCAGCTGGGTTGAGGGTGGCAAAGGATACGTCACTGGTTGAGAGTGAAAGGGTCTGGTATAGCAGAAGACAGATGCTCCCCGTCTTTGAAAACAGTGTAGCAGTGTAACAGTGAAGGGTGGGAGAGTGAGTGATGAGAGGATTTTTCTTTTCTTAGGGATTGAACCTAGAGGTACTTAAATCACTGAACCACACCTCTAGCGCTCCCCCCCGCCCCTTTAAAAATTTTGAGATAGGGTTTTTTGCCCAGTTGCTTTGGGCCTTGCTTAATTGCTGAGGCTGGCTTTGAACTTGCAATCTTCCTGCCTCAGCCTCCCAAGCTGTGGGGATTCCAGGCATGTGCCAACATGCCCAGCTGATTAGAGTAAACTTGTAGGTTTACTAGGTAGCCTCAAGGGCCCCTTGGAAGGCATTATTTAAAAATCCATAATGTTGCCAGTGATCCCCGTGGTGAGACTTTCTACAACAGGGCTCTGGTTCCTAGGGGCTAGCCTAGAGCAGACAGATACTTGCTGTGGGGAAGGCCAAAAGGGAATAAGGAACTATGCAGATGGGATAATGGTGTGGCATCTAAGCTAGATAAGGTAGAAGGTAAAGGAAGAAAACACACAGAGGGGAAGTAGAAAGGTGGGTGTTTGAGACTGGTAGGAGGTAAACCTTCAGTAAGTAGGAAGGAGTCGAATGAGCATGCTCAGAAGACTGGGAGTAATAAGACTGTAGTTGAGCTGGGAGTCTGCATTAGTGATCTTGGAGAACATAGTGACAAGGAATGGCAAGGTCCAGAGTGCCCACACAAGGAGTGTGATTGCT
The DNA here is from genome assembly GCF_001458135.2 of Marmota marmota marmota. Taxonomy (NCBI): domain Eukaryota; kingdom Metazoa; phylum Chordata; class Mammalia; order Rodentia; family Sciuridae; genus Marmota; species Marmota marmota. The sequence continues at coordinate 1,664,206 of NW_026000020.1, forward strand.
GGATCTTACGGTTAAGACGGTGTCGAGCTTTGTAAGGAGCTGCCAGGCTGGCTGTCTTCCAAGTGGCTCTACGAGTTTGGCTGAATGTTCCTCTTGCTCCATGTCCTTGGCAGCATTTTTCAGATTTTGGCCCTTCTAACCAGTGAGTAACAGTGTCCCATTCTTGTTTTGATTTGCAATTCCTGGATGACATGATGTTGTGTATCTTTTCATACAGTTGCCATCCCTATCTCTTTTTTTGGTGAGGTGTCTTTTTAGATTTTTTTCCCCCTCTTGTTTACTTGTGTTGTTTGCTTTCTTATTGTTTAGTTTTCGTCTATTTTCAAAGAAAGTCCATTATCAGATACGCGTTTTGAAAATATTTCCTCCCCCCATCTGTGGATCATCTCTTCATTTTCTTGGCAATATCTTTCACAAAGCAGAAATTTTAAATTTTAATGAAGTCTAACTTATCAATATTTTGTGTCACGGATTGTGCTTTTGGTGTTGTTTCTGAAAATTCCTCTCCAAACCCAAGGTTACTGTTTCAGTCGGCTGTTTCATGGCTTTTGCCACCAAAAGACCCAACGAGACCAATTTTTTTTTTTTTTCAACACATCTCTTTCCTTTACTGATACTATTATATTTTCTCTCTGAATCCATTTTTATCACAATAATATTATACATTTTTTCCACAATAGCAGAACTCATTTTATAAAGCAAATCAGGTCATGGTACTACAATGCTTAAAGATCTCCAATGATTACTCCTTTATATAAGAGTTAAATCTGAATTATTTGTCATGGTCTAGAATACCCTGTATGATCCCTGCCTACCTTTGCCAGCATGCTACCCCTGCATTTTTTAATTCATTCAATCTATATTTCATATTGTAGACTTCAATATTTCCACATTCATTTAGTAAGAAATCAAAATGACTTAATGGGACCAACCATACAAAAAGAAACCAATCTTAAGTATTTGCTATGTTTTTCCAACGAGACCAATTTTAGAGGAGGAAAAGTTTGTTTGAGGCTCACAGTTTCAGAGGTCTCAGTCCACAGAAGGATGACTCCATCGCTCTGCACCAGAGGGAAGGAAGAACATCCTGGCAGAGGAGGGTGGCATGAGAACATGGCATCAGGAAGGAGAGAAAAAGAGAGACAGAGATACAGAGAGATGCTCTGCTCAACAAGTATGAAATATGTACCCCAAAGACCCCCAGTGACCTGCCTCCTCCAGCCAAACCCTACCTGTCTATAGTTGCCACCAAGTTATTCCCTAGCTGGGGATTAATGCACTGAGTAGGTTCAACCTTTTATAACCCAATCATTTCATCTCATCTCTAAACTTTCTTGCATTGTCTCACACATGAGCTTGTGGGAGATACCTAATAACATAACAGTCACCAGATTATCTCCTATGTTATCTTCTGGAAATTTTATAGTTTTGCATTTTACATTTAGGTCTCTGAACATTTTTAAAGTTAATTTCTCAAAGATGTAGGACCTATGTCTAGATTTATCTTTATTTATTTATTTTTGCTTGTGGATGTTCAATTTTTTCCACCGCCATTTGTTGAAAGGACCCTTTTCTCTGTGGTATTACCTTTGCTTCTCCCTCAGACATGGACTCTCCTTACAAGTCTGTGGCCAGGCTCTTCTTGTTCCATTGCTCTAGGTTTCCTTTCACCACCACCACACTGTCTTGACTACTGTAGCTTTATATGAAGTCTTGAAATTGGGTAGTGCCTGTCCCCTGACTATGTTGCTGTTCTTGAACATTGGTTTCCTACACTAGATCTTTTCTCTTTCCATGTAATCTTTAGAAGCAGTTTGTGGATATCCACAAAGTAACTTGCTGGAATTTTGATTGGGATTGAATTATCTAGAGGTCACTCTGGGAAGAACTGACATCTTAATGATGCTGAGTCTTCCCATTCATGGATAAGTCCAAATATGGAATATAGTTCCATTTTAAGACCTTTTAAAATTTTGTTCATCAGAGCTTTATAGTTTTCTTCATGCAGATCTTTGGTTTAAAATGTAGGGGGTTTCTTCAAAAATAAAAATAGAGGTACCATTTAATCCACTAGTTACATCTCTGGGTATATAACCAAAGGAAATGAGTAGGTATATAAAAGAGACATCTGCACTCCATGTTCATTTCAGCGTTATTCCAATAGCTGAGATATGGAGTCAATTGAAGTGTCCATCAACAGATGAACATTTAAATAAAAAATTACACATAGATTTTAAAAAAGTATAGTAGTATTTGGCTTAAGAAAGGAGGAATTCTGTCATTTATGACACTATGGATGAGCCTGAAGGACATTATGTCAAATGAAACAATCTCCAAATACTGTATGATCTCACTTATGAATGGACACTAAAAAAGTTGACCTTATTGAAGCAAAGACTAGAATGGTGATTACCAGAGGCTGGGGTGGTGCATGTAAGGGTAGAAATCAGGAGATTGTTCAAAGGGTACAATTGCATTTAGGTAATACGGATGAGTTTTGGAGACTTATTTGTAGCATGGTGATCATAATTAATAATAATGAATTGTATACTTGAAAATTGCTAAGAGAGTAGATCAAAATGTTCTCACCACCCACATGTGTGTGCACACGCACATACATGGGAGATGGTGGGATGTGTTAATTAGCTTGATTAAATCATTTTATAATGTATGCATATACAAAAACATTATATCATATTATACCACAAATATATATAATCTTGATTAGTCAATTACACCTTAATAAAGTTGGGGGAAAACAAACTAAAAATGTAGGTTTTACTACTACTCAGGAATAGTTAGCATAACAGATTGAGATGGCTGCAACTGAAGAGATAGTTTGGCTCCCAGGAGGGTGGTGCACTGGAATTTGGGTGTGGTGGAGGCCATACAGGAAAGCACCTAGGGATGGTTGGTTGGTCAGGAGTCAGAAAGAGTGGGAGGAAAATATGATGAGAACTTTTGTTTTTGTTTCTCTGGGGAGCAATGGATGAGGGAGATGAGCAGTTTAGGGTTAGTGTGAATAATTCAGTAGGCTCAGGGCATAGAGATGATCTCATCTGGAATCTGGCCTTTGGGTGTTTATGAAAGGGTCCCTTGGCCATAAGGGTAAGATAGAGGACAGTTTTGGATTGGTAATTTGCTTATGAAAGCTGTGCTTCTAGGTAAGTTGTTTGCTATATCTAGGAATCAGCTGAACTTAAAGGGCAGTCTCTCCCTGGTCAGTGAGGTCCTAGATGCCAGAGTATCAAGAATACAGAAAATAAACAATTTTTTTTTCTGATTAACACAAAGTAGCAATACACATTTATGGAGTACAGTGTGACATTTTGTTGCATGTGTATGAAGTGTACTAATCAAAACAGTGTAATTAACATTTTAATCTTTGTATTATTAGTTTATTTTTTGGAGCCTTTGAGTTTCTCTTTTCTAGTTATTCATAAAGTGTCTAATAGGTTACTGTGAACTATAGTCACCTCATTGTGCTGTAGAATAGTAGAACATTCTTCTAACTAATTGTGTTTTGGCTTCCATTATCCAACTTCCCTCCCCTCTTTCTATCCCTACCATTTTCAACCTTTAGTCACCATTTTTTCTATATTAAAATCAACTTTTAAATTTTCATGTATGAGAGAAAACTTGCAGTAGTTGTCTTTTGTGTCTGACTTATCTCATTTACCATAATGTCCTCTAGTTAAATTTATTTTGTTGCAAATGATTAGAATCCATCCTTTTCATGGCTGAATATTTTTCTGTTATGTACACGTGCCGCATTTTCTTCATCTAGTTGCTGTGGTTTGGATCTTGAATGTCCTTCAGAGTCCCATGTGGTGAAGGTTTGGTCCTCAGCTCGCTGTGCCGTTGGGAGGTTGTAGAGCCTTTAGGTGGTGACATTCAGGGGGAGGAAGTTAGGTCACTGGGGGGGTGACCTTGAAGAGTATATTGGACCCTTGGCTCTTCTTGTCTCTCCCTCTTGCTTGGTGGTCACCGTAAGGTGAGGTGCTTCCCCTGCTGTGCTCCCCACAATGATGTACTGGCAACAGGCCAACTGACTATGGACCTACAAAACTCTGAGCCAAAATAAGCCTTTCCTCTTTTAAGTTGATTATTGCAAGTATTTTTTTAAAAAAAATAATGGAAAGCTGATTCATTGAGGACAGCTAGGTTGATTGCACATCTTAACTACTGTAAAAACTACCACAATACACATGGAAGTCTAGGCATCTCTTTATACACACACACACACACACACACACACACATATATACACAAACACACACACACACACACACACACACACGGTTGATGGATCTTTATTTTATTAATTTATTTATATGTGGTGCTGAGAATTGAACCCAGCTTCTCACACATGCTAGGCAAGTGCTCTACCACTAAGCCACAACTCCCCATGCAGGTATCTCTTTAATACGCTGATTTCATTTCCTTTGGATATGTACCCAGAAGTGTGATAGCTAGATCATATGGCAGACAGAATTTTAGTTTGTTTTCTTTTTTGAGAAACCTTCATACTGTTATCCATAGTTACTTTAAGGAGCTAGAAAGGCTAAATATCCTGATTTGATCATTACAATTGTATAGTTGTATCAAATTATTACACAGTACTTCATAAGCATGTACGATTAAAGTTACGATAATAAAAATAAATTTAAAAAAGAAAAAACCTCAGAAAATAAGACAATATTGTTCACAGAATCTTAAACATATATTTGTATTTAAGAATTTCATTTTTATACTGATGTATATAATTGTAATTTTAATTCCAAATTCCTGGTATGTAGAAAAGCAATTGACTTTTGTATATTAACCTCTTATACTGCACTCTTGCTATAATCATTTGTTAGTTCCAATAGGTTTTTGGTGATTTAGGAGAATTTTCCACACTGACAATCATGTTTAAATCTTTGTGTTCTCCTAGAATTTGTATGTTGAGACTTACTCCCCAGTGCAGTGTTGTTGGGTGGTGGAGCCTTTGAGAGATGCTTTGGTCGTGAGAGTGTAGTCCTCATGAATATGATTAGTGTTTGTAAAAAAGACACCTGGTATGGGGCATGTAGTTCAGTGGCAGTGCTTGCCTAGTATACATGAGGGTCTAGGTTCAATCCTTAACAACACACACACACACACACACACACGAAATTAAAGAGGCCTGAGGACACTTGTTTCTTCTTATCCTATGTGAGGATGCACCTAAAAGCTGTCATCTTTGAAGCAGAGGGTGATCTCTCATCAGATACTGAATCTGCTGGTACCTTAATTTTGTACTTACCAGCTTCAGAATTGTGAATAACAAATTTCAGTTGTTTATAAATTGCATAGTGTAATCTGTTTTGTTACAGCATCCTGATCATACTAAGTTATATCATCTGCAAATAAAATGTTCTTATTCTTATTATCTGTATAACTTTTATTTTGTTTTCTTGTCTTATTGAACTGACTTAGACTTCCAGTATTATGTGCAATAGTTGTGGTGAAACAGGAAAGTCTTGCTTTATTTCAGACCTTTAAGGGAAAGCATCTAGTTCCTCACAATTGAAATGTTTGCTGTAAGTTTTTGGTAGGTGTCCTTTAACAAATTAAGAAAATTGCTCCTTTTGCCTAGTTTGCTGGGAATTTTTTTTATCATGAATGAGTGTTAGATTTTTTTTTCAGAAGTGATATGGTTGTATGGCTTTTCTTCTTTTGCTTGTGATATGCTGTATTAGATTCACTGATTTTCAAATGTTGAACCAGCCTTGCATACCTGGAATAAATTCCACATGTTCATGCTATACACTTTTGTTTTTATACATTGTTATATTTAATTTGCTAACATTTTGTTGAGGATTTTGCATCTGTGTTCATGGGAGGTACTGGTGTGTGATTTTTCTTTCTTGTGTCTTTGTCTTGTGTCTTCATGTCTTTGTGTCTTGTGTCTTTGTCTGATTTTGGTTTTAGCTCACTTCATAGAATCAGTTAGGAACTGTTTTCTGTGCTATGTATTGGAACAGACCATATAAAATTACTATAATTTCTTCCTTAAATGCCTAAAGTAACTCATCAGTGAATTCATCTGGGCTGAGTGATATCTGTTTTGCAAGCTTACTGCTGTAGTGTCAATGTGAAATGTCCCTCAGAGGCCCATGTGACAAAGGCTTGGTTAGCAGCCTGTGGCACTGTCCAGAAGTGGTGGAGACTTTAAGATGTGGGGCTTAGTTGGAAGGAGCGGGACTATTGGAGGCATGCCCTTGAAAGAAGTGTAAGACTGTGACCACTTCCTTTTCCTTTCTCTCTTCTGCTTTCTGGTTGTCATTAGATGGACAGACCTCTTACATCACACATTCTAGCCATGATATATTGTGCCTCCATACGCTAATATCAACAGGGTCAAGTGACCATGGCCTGAAAACTTCTGAAACTGTGAGCCAAAGATAAATTTTTCCTTATTTTAAGTTATCTAAGGTACTGTGTCTTAGTATCAGAAAGTTGACTACTTCAGTTATTATTTTAGTTTTACAGGTTGATGGTGTATAAAGACAATCCAATACACGTATAGAGCACATAATAATCAAATCAGGGCAGTTAACATTTATATATCCTTAAACATTAACAGAATTTTTTGATGGCCATATCACAGTTGTACAAATTTATGGAGTCCATTGTGATATTTAAAAAAATATAATATGAACTGATCAAATCAGGGTGATTAACATTTCCATCTCATTATTATTTTGTGTTGGAAGCTTCAGCTATTCCCTTCTAGTTATTCATAAACAATCTACTAGGTTACTGGGAACCCCTGTCCCCATAATGTTCTGTAGAACACTATAATTTCTGTCTTCCCTCTACTTCCTCCGCCACCCTTCCCAGTCTCTATTGACTATTATACATTCCAAATGACTCTTTTAAACAGCCACATAAAGGAGAGAACATGAAGAACTTGTCTTTCCACTATTATTAATTATTGATTCAATTATCATTAAAGTGATAGGCCTGCTCAGCTTATCTAGTTCTTTGGTGTGAATTTGGTATCTTGTGTATTTTAAGGAATAACTTCATTTCATGAAAATTAACAAAATTGTGGGCATAGTGTTCAAAATACTTTTTAAATTATTCTCTTAATGTTCATGGGATATGATGATCTCCTTTTAATTTTTGGAACTACTAATTTTATCTTCTTTCTCTTTTCTTGGTTAGCCTGCCTGACTAGAGGCTTATAAATTTTATTAGTCTTTTCAAAGAACCAGTTATTGTTTTTAATAATTTTCTCAATTGTTTTCAATTTCACTGATTTCTGCTCTGATTTTTATTACTTCTTTTCTTCCATTTATTGTGGATTTAATTTATTCTTACTTGTGTAGTTCTCTAAGGTAAAAACTTAGATTACTGATTTCAGATCTTTTTCCCCTAATACACACATTAAGTGGCTATAAACTTCCCTCTAAACACTACTTTCACTGTATCCTACAAATTCCAATAGGTTGTATTTTCATTTTCATTTAATTCTAAATGTTTTCCAGTTTCTCTTGAGATTTCTCTGGCCATCTGTTGTGTAAAAGTGTGTTGTTTAATCTCTGACTATTTTGGAATTTTCCAGCTATCTTTCTGTTGTTGATTTCTAGCTTAGTTCCACTGTGGTCTCTGAGTGTGCTTTGCACTATGTCTGTTTTTTAATTTTGGAGCATTAACCAAGATAGACCACATTCTGGACCACAAAACACAATGTTTTGTGGTCCAGAATGTGGTCTATCTTAGTTAATGTGTTTTGTGGTCCAGAATGTGGTCTATCTTGGTTAATGTGTTTTGTGGTCCAGAATGTGGTCTATCTTGGTTAAGGCTCCATGTAAGCTTAAGAAGAATTTGCATTCTACTGTTGTTGGAGGAAATATTTAAAAAATGTCAATTAGATCCAGTTAACTTATGGTTCTGGGAAGTTTATATTTTTACTGATTTTCTGTCTGTTGGATGTGTCCATTGCTGTTGGAGTTTCCAACTTAGACTAGTGGATTTATCAATTTTTCCTTACAGTTCTTTCTCATGTATTTTAAAATTAATTAATTAATTAATTAATTCTAATTAGGCTTTCTTATGTATTTCGATGCTCTGTGTTAGGCACATAACATTAAAGACTGGTCTGTCTTCTTGGAGAATCCATTTTACTGTTATGTGAGGTACCTCCTTTTGCCTGATAATCATTTTTTTAATTTTATTTTTTTTTACTAGAGCATTATAGTTATACATAGTAGTTGGGATCACCCCGACAAACTCATATATGCTTGGAATTTGATTTCAGTCCACAACTCCCCATTTCCCCCCATCTTCCTTCCCCTCCTCTAATTCTTTTTCTACTCTATTAGACTTACTTTCATTTGTGTATTTATATCTGATTGACTCTTTTTACATGTACATGAAGGTGAGATTCATATTTATACATGCGCATGAGTTTTTAAGAATTCATCTTGTGTTGCCTCCCTTACCCATCACTCTTCCTCTCTCTCTCCTTCTTCTACATTGCTGATCTTTTTGATATCCTATCCCTCCCTCCCCCTTTCCTAGCTTCTGAATGAGAGAGAACACTTGACCTTTGAGTTTCTGAGCAGGACTCATTTCACTTAGCACCATGCTCTTCATTTCTATTCATTTACTGGAAAATGCCATGATTTTATCTTTCATTATGACTCCATTGCATATAATACCACATTTTCTTAATCCATTCATCTATTGATGAACACCTGGATCGATTCCATAATTTGGCTATTGTGAATTGTGCTGCTATAATCTTTGAGGTAGTTGTTATTACTATAGTACGCCAGTTTCAGATATTTTGGGAAAATATCAAGGAGTGGGATAGCTTTTGTGGAATCTTCATAATGCTTTCCAGTGTGGTTGTACTAACCTACAATCCCACCAACAATGTATAAATGTTCCTTTCTTCCCATAAACTTGCCAGCATTTATTATTGTTTGTACTCTTGACCACTGCCATTTTTGGTGAAGTGAGATGGACTCAGTGTAGTTTTGATTTTCATTTCTCTGATTTTTTTTTGTTAGAGATGTTGAACATTTTTTTCATATATTTGTTGGCTATTTGTGTTTCTTCTTTTGAGAAATTTCTGTTTGGTTCTTTTGCCCACTTATTGATTGGGTTATTAGTTTTTTTGAGTTTAAAAAAATATATTCTGGATATTAATTCCCTTTTTAGAGGAGTAGATGGTGAAGATTTTCTCCCATTCTGTAGTCTATCTCTTTAAGTCTTGTTCCCTATACAGAAGATTATTAATTTGATGGCATCCCACTTATTGATTCTTAGTTTTATTTCTTGCACTATTAAATCTTGTTAAGAAAGTCAGTGCCAGCACCTATATGATGCAGTGGTGATGCTGTTTTATTCTAGCAATTACAAGTTTTCTGGTCTAATTCCTAAGTCTTTGATCCATTTTGATTTGAGTTTTGTGCAAGGTGAAAGATACGGATCTAGTTTCATTTTTCTCTATATAGTTTTCCAAGCACCATTTGTTAAAAAGGCTGTCTTTTCTCAAAGATATATTTTTGGCACCTTTGTCAAGTATCAGATGGCTGTAAGTATGTGGATTTATCTCTGTGTCTTCTACTCTGTTCCATTGGTCTTCATGTCTATTTTGATGCCAATACCATGCTGTTATTGTTACTACAGCTCTGTAGGATAATTTCAAATCAGGTATTATGATGCCTCCTGCTTCACTTTTCTTGCTTAGTATTGTTTTGGATATTCTGGGTCATTATTCTTCTAAATGAATTTAAGAATAGCTTTTTTTTTTCTAATTCTGTGAAGAATGTCATTGATATTTTGATGAGGATTGCATTGAATCTATATATTTGTTTTGGGAGTATGGCCATTTTGACAATGTTAATTTTGCCTAAACATGAACATGGATCTTTCATCTTCTAAGATCTTCTTTAATTTTTTCTTCAGTGCTCTGTAATTTTCACTGTAGACCTCTTTTACCTCCTTGGCTACATTAATTCCCAAGTATTTTATTTTATCTTTTTTGAAGTTATTCTAAATGGGATGGTTTTCTTGATTTCTTTGTTGACTCAATCATAGGAGAGTTATTAATTTATAAGTGTCGATCTTGTATCCTGATGGTTTGCTGAATGCATTTATCAGCTCTAGAAGCCTTCTGGTGTAAATTTTTTTTTGGTCTTCTGGATATAAGATCATGTCATTGGCAAACAGAGATAGTTTGATTTCTTTTCCTATTTGTATCCCTTCAATTTCCTTTTCTTGCCTGATCACTCTGGCTAATGTTTTGAGAACTATATTGAAAACAAGTAGTTAGAGTTTGCCTGATAATCTTTCTCTGAAGTCTGGCTTTGTCTGAAATCTAACCATCTACTTATCTTCCTTTTAATTAGTATAATCATGACATGTTTCTGTTTTTCTTTTTTAGTGGTGGGGGTATACCTGGGATAGAACTCAGGGGCATTTACCCACTAAGCCACATCTCCAGCCCTATTTTGTATTTTATTTAGAGATAGGGTCTCACTGAGTTGCTAAGTGCCTTGCTTTTGCTGAGGCTGGCCTTGAACTCTCTATCCTCCTGCCTCAGCCTCCTGAGAGGCTGGGATTACAGGCATGTGCCACTGTGACCAGCATAGTATCCAATTTTAATTTATATATTTAGAACATTCATATTTAAGATAATTATTGAAATTATAAGATTAGCCTTGCTACATTTGTAACTTTTCTATTCATTGCTCTTGTTCTTTGTTTCCTTATTTTGTCTTATATTCTTTTTCTGCATTCTTTGATTTCAATTGAACATTTCATACGCTTCTCTTAGAATGTCAATTATGCTTTTATGTATATTTTTTGTGGTTTTCCTAGAATTTAAACAAATTCTATTAAGTAGCAACAGTATCATTTTTTAATAGGAAGTGAGTATTTTTAAACTATTGATTAAAACTCTTGGCTTTTCAGCTATCTTATGTACTTGACATGTCTGTAAAATAAAGAGAAGCAACATAAATCTTGTTGGTTCCGTTGTTGTATTATCATAGGTAGTTTTTCCATGTTGCTGCAAAACTTTTTCCAAACACAATTTGAAAGGATGCATAACATCCCACTGAGAAGCCAACATTTATTCATTGATTTCCCTATGATTTCTCAATCATTTCTAACATTCCACTGTTATAATGAACACCATGATGATCTCTAGGATGTGTGGAGCTTTTCTCCATATTTAGGATTATTGTGCTAGAATATTTCCTTGGTAGAAGTTACTTGGCTGCCAAGAGCGAGCAGTTGTAAGGGTCCTGAGGTATATTGTCAAATTGTCCTCCTAAAAGGCTGTACCAATTTACTGTTCTGCTAGTGAGGTGGGAGCCTACTTATTTCATTTTACCCCTCATCACTGAGTGCCAACTAAAAAAACATTTACTAAGTTCATGGGAACTTTCCTATAGTTTCTGATTTCAAGTTGAAATTCCATAGCATTGTAATTTCCCCAAATTCTAAGTGATTATGAACTTGCCCATCAACACACCAGGGAGAAGGAATACTTCTTATTCTACCTTTGTTTAGTAATTATTAAAGTAAGAAGTTTCAGACACATCCTGCATTCCCCTTCCTGTGTTTTGTATACTTATTTGTGTACACATTTTCAAATCAAAATCATTAGCTGATTATCTCAAGAATAAACAAACATTCAATCAGACATGTTTAGTATTCCTGAGAGACACAACCAACGTCTTTATTGTGAATAATCAAGATTGCCCAACCTCCAGGAAAAGATGAAACAGAGATGATTGACAGAGCAATGAAGAGCGCAGTGCTTTCCAGAGTCCATGGAGAGCATGCATTCTTGCTCCCTACATGCTTGTTTTCACTTATGCTTTCAAATTTACTGTGAATCATGGCAATGGCATGGGCCATATGTTAATATATAATCATTCTTAAACCCTGGGCCTGTCCTTAAGGATCATAGTTGAGAATTGCCATTTTATAATATGCAATAGGAAGGAATAAGGAGCAGTATTGGGTGTTTGTGTATCACAGTGCTCCTCCCCTGCACCTGTGCATTAGCATTGTCATTTACAAACACATACCAGGTACAGATGCTCCTCCGCCATCAATGGGACTCTTTCTTGATAAGCCCATTCTAAATTGAAAATACTGTAAGTTGAAAAATCCATTGAACCCATGATGGTACATCTTAGCAGCATGGCACACTGGAGAGCACTGGTTATTTCTGCTTGATAGCAGGACTGATTGGGTGCTGCAACTCACTGCTTTTGTCCAGGGTCAAGAGAGTATTGGACCACATATCACTAGCCTTAGAAGAAAATCAAAATTCAAAATTTAAGTCTGATTTCTACTAAGTGCACTTTACAGTTGCAACATTGTAAAGTCAAACCATTGTAAGCTGAACCATCATGGGCTGGCTACATCTATACATAATCTGGGGAATCAGGCTCAAGTAAGAATAAGCACATGCTAATGGTTTAAGCTCAAGCAAGGCTTTTTGTTGGTAAACTATCTCTTTTAAGCCTTGTCACAACTCTGAGAGAAGGAGGTGCCTTGGAGGTAACAGACTTGAGCCCATGATGGTCCCCTTATATCTGGTTGCAGAGTAAGGTCTTTAAATCCAGAGCTCTTGCTTTTTGGAGGCCAGGACATCTGTTCTTCCTTTCTCAAATAAGATCCACAACCAGCACCGTAGTGCTACTGCTGTCTCCTGAAAGCTTGAGTGTGCTGATGTGACGTGGAGGGGTTCTGCTAACTTTCATGAGTGCTGTGGCCTCCATCCAGAGGACCCCCTTTGCTCTCAACGGCAAAATCCTAGTACATGGAGGGAGGACGTGGGTAGGGGTTTTTAATTTTGGTGGATCACATACATTGAATGGATTAGAATACCATGGTTGGGCAATTCATCTTGATAAGTGAGAGCAACATCGATCAATATCAGATGGAAAGAACATTGGTGTCTCCTCTGCCAAAGTCCTGGGTTGGTTTCCTTCAGCTCTGCTCTGAGCTACACAGCATCTACAGACACATTGCCTGCCATTCACCTTGGTTCTGAGAGATTATAGCTATTGAGCATTCGGGGAGGGATAGGGCAGTTGAAAGTGGCTTACACTGCAAAAAGAACTGTCTCTTGGGGACCTCAGTCTTCTCATATGACAGATGGAGATGGCTTTTTTTTTTCTTTTGGAAAGAAAACAAGAGTTTGTGTTGGAAAAATTCAAGACTGTATCAAAATAGATGCTGGCCTTGGCACCATATAAACTTGCTCTTTATTAAGAGCAGGCATCTGAAATGTTCTTTGTTTTCTCAAGGTCTCAGTTGTCTTACCTATACAATAGGGATAAGAACATTGACATATTGCTAAGTTTTGTTATATCAAATGAGATAATAAACAAAAAAGTATTTTGTAAAATCAAAGCAATACACAAGCTGGTTATCTGTTTTCTTACAACTTATTCCTCTTTCCTGCATGCTATGACTCCTCATCTCTGCCTCTCCCCACCCCCCATGTGCATTGTGGAGTTCTGTCAGAAATGTTAAACCAAACTTATTTCCGCCTATAGCGGAGCAGCTCAAAGTCAGGTCCCTACGGCAAATGCTGCACGTATGAAATGCTCTCTGTCCAGTAGAGTGAGTGTCTGATTCATGACAGCTCATATCCCTTAACTGCTTCCCTCTCTGACTGTCTGGCAAAGAATTACCTTTGCACCCGCCTTAGTTTATGGGGAGAAATTGCTACTGTGTGGTTATTTGTTTGGAATTAGGCAGCAGAAAAGCAAACATCACCATCCTGCTAGGCAAGTCATAAAGTGGGATTTAGCCCTTTAACCTATTGTAAAAGTAGAAGACTAATAAAACACAGCACAGAACACATTTCTCAGAAGTACAAGATAACAGAACATATGGTAAATTGAGCAAATGGTGGGTGGCAGCCGCGTGTGAGCTGAAGAGGAAATTGCAAGAGCTTACACATTTCAGCATGCTCTTAATTCAGGTCCCTGACTGTGCATGGGAAACTTGTTTTCTCTAAGACTACATGTTTCAAAGACAAGTTTTCAGCTTAGACTTTAAAATGAACAAGACTGTAATGACCCTTGTATGAATGCAGAGTAATTCATTCCAACTCTCCACTCAGTAGTGTTTGGACTTACTTTTAAAGGAACTATTGACTTTGAACTAATTTTAGTCTTGCAGAAAAGTCTAAATAATATAGGCAATCCAAGTCATTCTAATGTTAACGTTTTAAATAGCTGTGCAATGATTAAAATCCAGAAATTAACATTAGTACTTAACAAAGTAAAGAGCTTATTTTAAATTCATCGGGCTTTCCTCTAATGTTCCCCAATCCTCCCTAGGACCCCACACTGCACTTGATTTCCTCATGAAAGTTATATTTCCTCTGTCATCCTGTCTTTCTTGGCATGGACACATTTGAGGAGCTTTTCCCAGTTATTTTGCTAAATGTCACGCCATTGGTGTTGTTTGAAGTTGTCTCCTGATGGGCCTACACTTCTGTCAAGAACATCCATGAAATTGTGTCCTCTTTAGTGCATCATGTCACAAGTGTAGGTTTTGACGTGTCTGATTACTGGTAATGCTGACCTTGATCTCTTGGTGAAGGTGATTTCTGTTGGGGTTTCTCCATTACAAGGTTGCTATCATTTCCTTAGAAGTCAAGTGAATATCTTGAAGAAGATATATCAAGATGATACAAATCCTGTTTCTTCTGAAACTTTTGCCTCTGAATTTTATTTATTTATTTATTTTGGTACTGGGGATTGAACCCAGAGGCTCTTAACCACTGATCCACATCCCCAGTCCTTTTCTATATTTTATTTAGAGACAGGATCTCACTGAGTTGCTTGCAAAGTTGCTGAGGCTGGCTTTGAACTCACAAACCTCTTGTCTCAGCCTCCCAAGCCACTGGGATTACAGGAGTGAGTTACCACATCTGGTTAGCCTCTGAATATTAACATCCATTAGTGGATTATTCCTGCAACAATTGTTACTGTCATGTTTATCTAATGGTGATTTTTTTTCATATCCCTCTTTCCTTCTATACTGATTAAATGGAAACAAGATCTGAGTGCTAAGGGTGTTTATCACTATTGGGTATTATTTATTCTAGCCCTCTCAGCAGATAGAATTGGAGCAGTGTATGTGCACAGTAATCCATGCATGTGCACATATTCATACCTATCTACCATCAATTGATCAATCAATCAATCTATCCTTCTATGAAAATCACAAGTTTATACTGATAATTTAGATTCCAATTCAATACCATAGAATCCATTTAGCTTTCTACATTTCCTTCTTTGAAGCTTCTTTCTTTATCAGTGAGAAACCTGATCTCATTATTTCTATGCCTTAGTATGGGCTTGGATAGACTCCATTATATCTCAGCAAGGGGATGGATGGATGAGTCTTTTTGGGTTTATTGGAGACCAACCTCAGAAGTGTTTTTTGTTACTATGATTTGAACACACTGCCCCTCCTCCAAGTTTATGTGTTGGACTCTTGATACACAATGCACCGGTATGGGAAGGTGCCGCTTAATGGGAGGTGAGTGGGCCATGAGAATGTTGCCCTCATGGGTGGATTAGCGCAATTATTTCAAGAGTGGCCTTTTTTTTGGGGGGGGGGAAGGGTAACAGCAGCTTGGGAGGTTGAGGCAGGAGGATTGTAAGTTCAAAGCCAACTTGAGCAACTTAGTGAGGACCTAATTAACTTAGTGAAACCCTGTCTCAAAATGAAAAATAAATAAATAAATAAATAAATAATAATAATAAAGACTGGGAATGTGGCTTAGTGGTAAAGTGCCTCTGGTTTCAATCCTTCATACCAAAAAAAATAAATAAATAAAAT
>NW_026000020.1:1680233-1772250 GCF_001458135.2 Marmota marmota marmota
AAAAAAAAAAAAAAAAAAAAAAAAGAGAAAAAAGTGTGTGTTTTTATCTGAAGAATGGGGTGGGTCCTTATAAAAGGACAAATTCTCTTGCACACTGATTCTCCACCATCTTGTGATCTGATAAGAAGATACTTGCCAAATGCCAGCCCTCCACCCACTTTCTTTTCTTGGACTTCCTAGACTCCAGAACTTTAAGAAGTACATTTTTGTTTATTATAAATTACTCAGTCTGTGATATTTTGTTATGCAGCTCAAAATGGACTGAGACTCTTTGTGATTTAATCTTTTAAAATTTTTAATTCATTAATTTTTTAGCAGAGTGTGTGCTCTGCTATCTCTGTTACCTGAGTGTTAATCAGGGTGCCCTGAAGCATCTCCCATACCCCCAACTCTGGCCAGGCACAGCGGCCTCCACCGAATTCCTCCTTGGCCAACCTTTCGGTTCTTCTTGCCTCTTCCTCTGAGTCTGGCCTCCGGTAGTTCCATTCTGCAGAGCCATCAATGAGGCCAGGTGTGCTTCCTGCCAGCCTCAGGCCTGCAGGCCGAGGACAAGAGAAGGAAGATTTCAATACCTGCCGCCCTGTGCCAGCCTCTGTGAGATGAGAGCCCAGCCCTTCTGCTGCTGGTACCCTCTCAAAGTCAGTGTCAGATGGATTCTAAAGCCCATCCAGTTTGGAGACCTCTAGCTTCTGTCTCAGTCCTTTCCTCTAGTGTCTGTATGGGTCCACTCTGACGGCCAAACCGAGAAGCACAGACTGAATGGCGTAAACAGCCGACATGTATTTTTTCAAAGTTCTGAAGATAATGTGCAAGATCAAGGTGCCAGCAGGTGTGGTTTCTCCTGGGACCTCTCTCCTGCCTTCTGATGATCTATCTTCCCACTCTGCCTCACATGGCCCTTTCTCTGTGCATGTGCATCCTTGCAGTCTCTCCATGTAACATCATTTCTTCTTCTTATAAAGACACCAGTCAGATGGGATGAGGGCCCACCCTAAGGACCTCACTGGATCTTAGTCACCTCTTTAAATATTCTGCTCTAAACATAGTTGCACACTGGAAAATTCTATAGGTCAATTTGCTCACGAAATATGAGTTTTGGGTGGGCACAATACAGTCCATTACAACGTCTAACGGTTGGTTCTCTGAGGACCTCATGAATTTATAATAAATTGCTCAAAACCGCCGAGGCCCGATGTATCACATCACAAGGGAAATGGGCATTTAAATAGGGGACAATGTCTTAGCTAAAAGGAACACACCTCTGCTGAAGTGATAGTTGGGAGCAAGATGTACATATATCCTCTAAATCATCAGCAGATGGCAAAGTCTTCACACAGGGTCACAGAGAGAGCTTGGTTTGCACAGGGCACAGGGACCCTCACCCCTCCTCTCCTCCCTGTTGTTCTTGGAGTCTCTCTGATTTCTCAGGTATTTTGTCAACACCCAGAAGCAAAGCATGGTTCCTGTAAACGAAGCGTTCCTTTGATACCCTCTGTTTTTTTCTTTCTTTTTCAAGTCTCCAAACTGCAGGCCAAGAAGATGTCTCCAATACCTTTGCTTACATGAAAGGAGGGAGACAAAGGCTTCTTGCTACCATTTGTATTCTTGGACGTTCTGGATTCCTTCACAGTGCAGGCCAAAATCACCTCTGGCTCACACTCAGTATGACCATGAAAGAAGATCCTGTCTTTGTAGAGGGAGCCCACATGTGGGAACCGGGTTGTGGGAGAGGTTGCTAGTGACGGAGTATGCAAATATGGATGGCCTGGCTCCTAAGTGGAAGAAATAGTAGCCACTGTTCGTCCCCCTTTTTGAATAAAGTTTATCCCATTGTCCCTTGTCATTTGAGTGGCATTGGTTCCAGGACTCCTAAGATACCAAAACCCCTGGTACCTGGGATTAGACACTCAAGTGTCTAGTGTGTAAGGTAGTGAAGTATTTGAATAGAATCTATGCACTTCTTCCTGTATGCTTTAAATCATCTCTAGATGACTCATAACACCTCATACAACGTAAATGCTATGTGAAGTTGTTATATAGTATTGTTTAGGAAAGATAATAAGAAAAAATGTGAGCATGTTCAGGACTGATGCACTTTAAAAAAATGCCCCGTGGAGGGTTGAATGTGTGTGCATGGAATCCACAGGCACAGAGGGTGATTGGCTGAACTTCCACCATGCCCCTCTCCCTGGACTCTCCCATGTCCCTCTTACAGCCCAAAGTCCTGGTTTCTACCCTGGGGCTGAGAGAACTGAGGTGGGGCAGAGCCTGGCACAGAGGTGGGGATGAAGGGAGAGTTAGATCTTTTCTGGGCAACCATTTCAATTTTCACTCTGTAGCTTACTTGTTAAGTCGGAGGGGCCATTATGCCTCTGGCAGATTTATAAATTCACAGGTTCTCAAGGTGCACATGACTGTAAAACCTTCTAAATGACAACTTTGGGCAGAATGACCTATGGAATTTTCCAGTGTGAAGCAAAATTTGTGCTGGGGCAGAACACGTCTCAAAGCATTTCTAGGAGTACTTTAAAGGGGGAGGAAGACGAATGTTCTTTTTTCCCCTCATGAGCCATCTGTAGTCTGAAGTGATTTACGTATGTTTTTTTTCAGCTTTATGAATTATTAAGCTGGCTTGACAGCCTCTTGGTTTTTATCATCTTGGGTTCACTTACTATGAACTGACATGTTGAAAGGAAAGTGTTCCTTTTTCATTGTTTCTGCAGGAGAATTTAGTTCTTTTGTGAATTTTTGAATGTGCCTTGCATTGAAGCTCGTCTTATGTGGTGTGTAACATGCTACAGATCTCTGTGTGAGAAAAGAGGTGGGTGGGATTCAAACCCAGGATTTCGAAGCGCAGCTTCCTTCTGTTCAGCTGTGGAATATTAATGAGGGGGCTTTCTAGGGAAATGGTGAAGAACCCTTTGATGTCGGTTGATTTGTAACTACTGTTTTTTAAATATATATATATATATACTGATGGCAAATCCTGGATTAGGCATGAGCTGGATTATGTGGAAGAACTGTTTCTTAGTGGTTCTGATCTGGCCAATTAAAAAACTCCTAAGAGTTGGAAATGGTGGTGCATACCTGTATCCAGTGGCTGGGGAATCTGAGGCAGGAGGATCATGAGTTCAAGGTTAGCCTCAGCAACTTAGCAAGGTCCTAAGCAATTAAGTGAGACCCTGTCTCAAAATAAAAAATACAAAAGTCTGGGGATGTGGCTCAGGAGTTAAATGTCCCTAGGTTCAGTCCCTGGTACCAAACAAATAACCCTTCCCCCGAAACAAAACCAAAGACAGAAAAACAAAACAAAGAATCCCTCATAAGAATCAAAATCAAAAAGCAAAGGAAGCTCCTGAATTGTTAGTAAAGAAATTATCAAAATAAAAATTGTCTTCTGAAGCTGAGACAGCCTATGACCTGGGAACATGCATGGTGATTTTTGGGTTGTGATCTCCAAGGCTGGGAACCTTGGAGCTGGCACAGTTCTTGTGAACCTTGGCTTTCTTACCTGCAAATGGATGGGTTGTCATAGCTGTCTCATGGAGTGCTTGCACTCAAATAGCATCATTTTAGTTTAAACATTTTGAAGGCTGTGCAACCCCCATAATTGTGATTAACAGCTTGTTTGGCCCAGAGAGAGCCCTTGGCTCCCCTTTCACCCACAGCTCTCCCCATACCTGCAGGGAGGGCTCCCTGCACCTGGACACCAAGCAAGGACAAACGATGCCCAAGGAAGGCTGCCGAGGAGCCTACTCAGAAGAGGGATAGTCGATTGACTGGCAGTGAAGAAAAGCATGGAATTTTATAAAGAAAAGATATTTTAATTGAAACCCAAGCACAGCAAACTGGGGCCATTTAGTGTACAGGAACAAGCGATGTTTGCATAAGGATCTGTCAATCAGCTACCACATGGAAGATGGTGGCCCTGGTGACGTAGCCATTGCAGTCTGTGTGAGTACAACTTATGACGTTGTACAGTGACAAAATTGCCTAATGATGCAGTTCTTCGAACAGATCCTTGTCGCTAAGCGATGCACGATGATCAATCAATCACTCTGGAGATATCAAATATGCAAATGTGAGATACAATGATGCAAGATGCAAGAGTGTAAAGTCATTGGCAGGTGATTTGTTTATGCTTAAATGTTCTTATTTTAAAGTAGGGCAGTGAAAAACCATATTGGGATATCTAAAAATATGGGCAAAATAGTAAGTTTAGTTGTTTGTCCTGACTTAAGTTGAATTAATCTTCCTCCTTTCTGTATCTAGCAGATATTATGTCACGCTAGGTGGACATGTATTGGGTTAGAAGCTTCTGTGCTTCCATAATCTTAGTAATTGTTGCTAGACAACAAAACTTGGTGGCTTAAAGCGAGAGGCTTATATTTAGCTCATGATTTGGTTGAGACTGCACACTTTGCTGTGCTCAGCTGGTTGGTTACTTCTGCTCTCCTCTGTCTTGTGTATGGCAGCTTCTGAATCAGCTGGGAGCTCTCCTATCGGAGCTTCAGTCGGGACTGCACATCCCTGCGGGAGATGAGTCTGGACTTGTTCCCTCAGTCATGTCAGGGCTCTAAGAGACTGAGTGAAGGCACAGATGGCCTTCATGGCTGGACTCAGAACTGTCGTGCCACAGCAAACTACGGAGCCAGCCAGCCTTGATCCAAAAGGTGCCCCTGTAGTTGAGGAACCGGTGTAGCCACATTGGAAAAGGCTGAGACAGAAGAGCAGGGTGCACACTGGCAGTTCTCAACCTGCCCCAGATCTGCGCTGGGCTCTGCCCTGGCACTATGGTAAGTTTTGTTAGATTTCTCTTTCTTCCCATTTAGAATGGAAGTTGCCGAGGGCCACACCATCCTCTTTATTTTCTGTATCTTCCGAAAACATACCAATTGAATGCAGTTCAGGAAGAAATAGACTAACAGGGTGAGTGCTAAGACACAGCATGTTAAAGATTTCTCAGTAGAGGTGGAAGGGAAGGCTCCACTAGGAAGAGGAGCTTAATCTGGTCATAAAGGGTGAGAAGACCAGAAGTTGTAATGGAATGAGACATGGTGGTCAGGCAAGATTTCACACAAAATTGTATCAGGAGGACCGTTGATTGCTACAAGGTATGTTCATAGATACGTGTTAGTTAAAGCAATTTGAGATTCAGGTATAGATGTGTGTATCTGTCTGCAGGTCTCTCTCTTTCCATCTTTACCTCTACTCACTCACTCTGTCTGTCTATCTATTGTGGTCATGACATTTATGAAGTTATAAAATTGTTAAGTTTGGGTCAATTTGTCAGAGTTGGAATCCCGTCTCCAACTCTTATGATCTCTGTGACCTTAAGCAAGTCATTTCGTCTTTTAATTCCTGCTCCTCTGATCCACATAGAGGGGATATTGGCAGCAATCCCCACCTCAGGGTGTTACTGTGGAGATGGAATGCCAGAGGAGTCAGGCCTGGCCCTGAGAAGCACCAGCATGTCTTCATTATCGGTAATAACAACTAATGCTGCAAGGAGAAGTTGCTTATTGCAAGAACGGCTGTCATTCCTGAAGAGAGAAGTACCAGGAAGTGGTTCTTTGGAAAGGTTGATCCCACATAGTACAGTGTGTGGGCCAGTGCGGGGTGATTGTGTGGGTGAGGGGTTGTTTTAGAAGATGTGGGCCTTGCCCACAAGACCTCAAAGGCTGGTTGTAGGTAGAAATTATTTATGTGAAGATATAGTAACACAAGATAGTAAGCAAATTCCAGGTAATGCAGACATTGAGAGGTCCTGTGAAGGTCAAGGGTGGGGGGAGAAAGAGGGTGATAGGGAAGGAGTGAAAGAAGTAAGATCTGGGGTTGGTTTGACTATTGCCTTGACCATGGTTTTAGCTCAACAAAATAACATTTATTTCCACTTGAAAGATTGAGCTCTTGGAGCAACCCATGCAGAATAATGTAGATAGGCAATGAAATGCTGCTTCCTCCCAGCACGATACTAAATTTCTTGAAAAACTATGGGCTTTCTTCTCTTCACTAGCCTCAGCTAGTCCAGAGCTAGTGGCCCTCCCAAAGATTTGCTAAGAGCCAGTATGAGCTACAGAAAAGCTGTGCCTGCCTCTGGTGCTTGAAGGTAAACATTTAAGTGTTCTAAGTGGGTCGGTCAGACTTCCTGTGCAGATGTGGAGGTGAAGGGACGTTGGGGTGCATTTTACCTTGAATTTCAGAAGATGTGGTAAAGCACATCTGGACAGGTATATGTGGTTTTTTTTTTTTTGAATAAATGAAGTATTCAGTAAAACTTTGTAATTACAATATTATTTTTTGGGTGAGAGATAAAAAAATGATAAAAGGAAAAAGTGTGTACATGCAACTCAGCAGAACAAGGCAGGTTTGTGGGTGCTGACTCCTCACGGAGAGGCCCTGGGGTATCCTCCATAGGACTGGGTCTTGGCCATGTATTTTGGTGGGCTTCGCCATCTCAGGTATTTCCTCACACTTGCTGAGGGGCTCCATGAAGCTAATTATGTATCATTTCACACAAGTATATGTTGTTTGTGTGCATGAATATTCACACACCTGTTACCTAGCCAGAACTTTACTAGAGTACATTTTTCATCTTTAACCTCTTTTTTGTTGCTGGAGGGGAATACTTCTTTCTTGCTCAATTTGAATTCTAATTAAAATTCCAATTCTAAAATTCCAATTCTTCTTCCACTTCCTTTTCTCGTCTTTTCCCTTTCTTTTTCCCATCTTTTCATTCTCTTTTCTCTTCTTCTTCATTCTTTTATTCTTACTTCTTATATCAGGGGTGTTGTCTTAATTGCAAATAATTCTCCTACCCTAACATCGTGTATCTATCTCCCTTTTGGGGTTTTCTTTTTAGCATTTTAATCTGACTACGTATTATGGGTTGAATTGTGTCCTTCCCAAATGCATACATTGAAGTCCTAATCTCTTTTATTTCAGAATTTGACCTTATTTGGAAATAGAGTTATTTCAGATAAAATCAGTTTAAGATGAAGACACACTGAGGGGGCTACTCCAAAATGGACAGTGTCCTTATAGAAAGGAGAATTTTGAACACAGGTATACACACAGGGAGAATGTCATGTGTAAATGAAGGCAAAGATTGGGAGGTAAACATACAAGCCAGTAAATGCCAAAAATTGATGGTAAACTACCAGGAACTAGGAGCCAGTTATGAAACAGATTCTTTTTCCCAGTTCTCAGAATAACCAGCTCTGTGGACACCTTGATCTTGATTTCTAGCCTTCAAAACTGTTAGAATAAATTTTTCTTGCTTAAACCAACCGGTTTGTGGTATTTTGTTATAGAAGCCCTAGCAAACCAATATAGTACATTTTTGTGTGTTCTTTATGTACATATGCATTTACTCTCCCTTATTATTCCAGAAATGTTGGTACTAAAATGTTAGTGAAACCCAAAAAAGAGTAATAAAAGAGCTATAGAATGCAATTGGAGGAAGTAAAGGCAAAAATCTGACAATGAACCCATCCTTTCCTTCAGCATTTGTTGTAAATCAAATTGATTTGGAAGTAGGAAAAGGTGTGTTGATATTCAAACTAATGAAAAAGCTCATACCTTCAAATTGTATATTGGCCAAGGTTTGATTAAGTTTTAAGCTCTGCAAGGGCAGTGACCTATTTGTTTTTTTTTTTTTAATCATTGTTTTGTTTATCATTGTATTATACCTAGTATAATACCTGTCACATACTAGGTGAATATGCAGCATTATAAATTGACTGATTGCCTAGGGATATAAAGTTAATCCTTATGGCAAAACAGAAGGCAGATGTCACCATTCCAATGAGAAAAAACTGAAACTCTCTTTTTAGTTCTGGAATTCTCAGTTTCTTTCTGTCCAATCGGGGCATCATTTACTAATAATTTACCAGATGTCTACCACAGCATAGTCTTCAAAGAATATAAAAAATAAATACTCCTTGGCCTCAGGGGCTTTCCCTTAAACCTTCGTACTGCTGCACACTACCATGTGTTAATAAGAGCAAGCCTGAGAAAAGTTCAGCGGCACACATTTGCATTATTGGAACGACCATTTGACATGCAGGCACCATCTCTCTTGTGAGCTCCCTGAAGCCTCTAGGGTCCATCTTTTGGATCTCAGACCACCTCCTGCCCTGAAGGGTTTATGTAAGGTTGACATGACGACATTGCAGGGCAGAATTCTACAGTCTTAGAGTTGGCATCGGGCAATTGATGGCTGAACAAGGGCTCCTTAGAAGCAAAGTGGATATTATCCTAAGGGTAAAGGTTGCAGACCCCTCTGGAGCCTTATACTCCACTGATGCAATGAGCGGTAGGGCCCAATCCATATATTTTGAACACATTTATCTTTGCCAAGGATGGCCCATTTCTAATTTCTGTCTTGCCACGACAGGAGTGCTATCTTTTGTTCCACGGAAACCTCTTCTCGATGTTAGGATGATCACTAGAAGATTCCCATGTTGGTTGACACCTGAATAACTAGAACACTTGCAGTAGCTATTTTCAGGGTGTGGGCTGCTGATCAGGAAGCCAGAAGCTCACCCTAGACCTTCTTTTTTTTCAATTCAAGCAATGACAGCTTGAACTAATACACACAGTGTCATATTATCTATTCCGAAATGTTTAAAAGTAAATGACAAACACTGTGACAAACGCTTTAGGAGGACCAGTTTACACAGTCCACACCACCCCCCACTGTCTTCCACCCTGTGGCTTCTGCTACATTTGTCCCTGTTTGGATCCTGTAGCCGTTTGAGTCTGTGAGTACTGATATGAAGAATGAGGATGTGGGCATTGGAAGCCAGAAAAGAGAATTCAGACTCTACTTAATCATAGGCATTGGTAATAATAGGCACTGTAAAAACAGATGCACATGAAAGTTCACTAGCTGAGCTGGGCGTGGAAGTGCACGCCTGTAACCCAGTAGCAACAACAAAAAAACAAAACAAAAAAAAAAAAAAGGAAAAAAATGAAAGTTCATTAGATGAACACTCCGGAGATGAGCATCATTCTCAGTTCTGCCATTACCTGAATGTATGGGTCTGGCTGCTACTTCACCTCTCTGGGACTAAGTGGCCTCATCTATAAAAAGTATAGCCTGGATGAGATATTCTGTAAAGACTCTTAAAATTCCCGAATGTCATGATTTTATATTCTACTTAGCGGTCAGAGGCAGGATGAGCTATCTGTGGAGGCAACATGAGCCAGAATTCCAGCTGGGACACATTAAGTACATTTTAAAATTTGTAAACTTTTGCAAACATTCCATATTACTTATGGAGTGACTTAAACTTATTGGCATATTAAATACATCTCTTATAGTGATGTGGCTATATGGAAAAATTGCTCCTATTTATTCATGCGTATATATTTATTATACCCAGCCTTGTTAAGATCGGATTTAAAGAAATTTTCCACCTTCCTAATAACTAACGATTCCATGGCTTCTATACATGCCACTAGGTGGCGATGTTGTGTTTTTGAAACCCATTTACTTTTTAGAAGAGATAAATGATGGGTGAGAGAGATACTACTTAAAAATAAAAATCACATTTTGAGTTTTTGCTCACTTTTGAATCATATTTCCTAGAATTTGCTCATTGTTTAAAATGTGACAAGAAACCTTAATTTTTAAGTTCTGAGGAATTAGGTTTTGTTGTTCTTTAAAGCAATCCCAATATCTAAGTAAAATCAAATAAAACAAATCAAATCTATTCTATGGCTTAAAAAGAACTTGAATTTCTCTTCTAAAGGGAATTTAAACAGTTTATTCTGAAAATATTTAGGGAATTGTAAAAAGTTTTTTTTTAAATTTTCTTTTCTGAGGAGCATGCTTAATATAGAATAAAACAACTACTGCAGATAGAAAATATCTCAGAAAAAATTGAATTTGTATTGAAAACATACAGACTTTACTTCTTGTTATTATTCCTTAAACAATACAGTTTAACAACTATTTACACAGCATTTACACTGTATTAGATATTATAAGTAATCAAGAGATGATTAATGTTTATTGGAGGATATATACAGGTTCTATGCAAATGCCACATCATGAGTATCTGCAGATTTTGGTATCTGAGGGGGTCCTGGAACCAGCCCTCCATGGATACAAAGGGACGACTGTATACCTGTTTTGGCTGGGGGGAGGCGGGAGGCCATTCAAAAAAGCCAACGTCACTTTGGGTCATTATGATTATGTACTTTTGGGGAAGAAAGATGTTCCTCTATCTAGGAAAATCATACAAGGCATCTCTTTCTAGAATAAAGGTGAATGCTTGAAAGAAGGAGAAGGGCATGAGACCAAGGATTTAGAGAGTGTTTTCTCCTGTATGACAGTGAATGAGACTCATCTCTTCCACAGAGACTGGGTGTAAGAACCATCAGTTTAGAGGAAAGCTATTCCTGTGTTCAGTTATCTGAGACTGATTTTCTCCAAGTTCTGTTGTATTGACAGTGGGCAAGTGGAGCAGGAAAAAAGGTGGATAATGTGGTTCTGGTCTTATTTTCTCTGTCATTAGCCTCACAATGCTCACTTACTGATAGACAAACACTCAGCTAGTATCTCCAGCAATTTAACACCATGGTAGGGCTATTGGCTGTGGAGCTGAACTGTCTGGCCTATATCAGCTTCAAAGATGGACAACCAATCTGTCATGGTGTTGACTTCCTTATCTGTAAAATGGGGCTTTTAAAAATCATTCTTCCTGACTTTTTTGGGATGGTTATGGGATCTCAATATGTGGGGATTAAAAAAAAATCAAACAGAGTGCTTGAAATATAGTAGCTATTATTGTTGTTCTCTTTTTTGTTCTGAAGGTTGACCAAAACAACCCTATGGTGACCCAATATGAATGACTGACCAAATTAAGCAAGACTATTAAGATAGCTATTTTAATTTAATGGATATAAATCTCTTCCCCTGTTTGCATTTATTTTTACGGCAAATTCATAGGTTGTTCCACATTCAAAACCTCATGTACTTCTTCCTCATAAACTAAAAGCAAAACAAACCAAACAAAACTCATATTCAAGGTAATGGCTTTCATAAGTGACTTATTGCCCTCACTTGGGGATTCAGAAATTCTTAAAGAGATATGAACCTGGAAATTTGATGTTGATTTGATTTCCCAGGCTTCCATAATTTTTAGATTTAAATAATTTTAGCAGAAGCTATTTTCATTTATTTTATTGAACTGAACAGGTAAAGGCTGAAACTACTGCTGCATCATATTCTGCAAAATTCTTACGACAAAGCAGTGTGCTGGGTGATTTTCCTCTTTTGTAAAGAGCATGTCTCAGACAAATTAATGCCTTTCTTTTCCCCAAAGTGCATGATTTGAAATAATTAAAACTTGGATTCAGAAGTTGCTTTTTGCAGAATGTGACAAAAATACAGGGACACACGATCGTCCCAAGTGGTGGAATGGGAAGGTGGGCTCTTTGCTACGGGTCACTGAGGTGGGGAAATCATCTGATGAAGATAATGAAGATGAAAGTCAGCTGTGCTCATGAGAGTCCTTCCAAGCGGAGGGCCTGGCCTGTGCTGGACAGAAGGTCCCACCAGAGTTCCAGGGCGAAGTAGTGATTCTCAACTGGAAACATTTTCCACCGTCTCCCCTGCCCGCCCTGTCCAGGGGATCTCTGACAATGTCTGTAAACATGTGTGATTGTCATAACTAAGAGGAGGGTGACTATTAGCATCTGGTAGCTAGAGGCCAGGGATACTGCCAGACATCCTACAATACATAGGGCATCCCCAGCCACAAAGAATTATCCAGTCCAGAATGTCAGTCGGGCTGGGGTTGAGAGCCTGGTTTAGAAGGAGCTTATAGTTATTGGGTTCAGAGCCCTGTTGCCTAGGTTAAGACCTGTAAGGTGATATCTGGGCCTCTGATAAGACTTGGATGCTTTATAGTGAAGATGCAGTTTTCACTCTTTGCTCTTTTATCACAGTGTCCACAGGAAAGAAAGCTCTGTGAGAGCTACGTTAAAAGATTTCTATTATCTTTTAGAGAACATTACACAAACTAAACATTGTGAACTACTAATGTCATATGATTACTTGAACATAATGTGAGCTGTCATTCCAGATGAGCCTGATAGAAGTAATCAGTGTTTTATTGGCATATAAAACAAGACAGAAGTGCTTTCTAGGACCAGCATTCAACTGCGGATGTACAGACGGCCCCGGACTCACAATGGTTTGACTTGGATCTTAGGTCTTTGTGATGCTGTGAAAGCTTATCCACACAATCACTCTGTTTTTTACTTTGAGTATAATATTTGTGAGATGTCCAATACTTCACCAAAAAAATGGGCTTTGTGTGTGTTATGGCTGGGATATTAAATGTTCCCCAAAGACATGTTTGTTAGAGGCTTGGTCCCCAGCCAGTGTGGTACTATTGGGAGATGATGGGACCTTTAGGATGTGGGGCCTAGTGGAAGGAATTTAGGTCATTGAGGCATGGCCTTGCAGGGGGTATTGGAACCTAGTCCCTTTGCTCTATCACATGTTCTCCACCATGATGTTCTGTGCCACCACAGGCCGCAAAGCAATGGAGTCAAAACCCATTGCTTTGGACAGAAACCCCTAAACCATGAACCAAAATAAACCTTTTCTCCTTTTAAGTTGATTTTCTCAGGTTTTTTTCTCACAGCAACAGAAAACAGATTAACACCGTTGGATGATTTTGCCCAGCTGTAGGCTGATGTAAATAGTCTGTGCACATTTAAGGTAGGCTAGGCTGAGGCAGGATGTTCAGTAGGTCAGGTGCATTCAATGGATTTCCGACTTATGATATTTCCAGCTTATTATGGAATGACACGACCCCATCATAAGTGGAGGATGATCTGGGCTACACAGCAGACACTGGAGACGTGCTGGTGAGCAATTAGTCACATCCACTGCCTTCAAGGAGTCAATAGTGTCAGGACGGTAACCTGAATCAGTGTAAAAATCAGTGTGGGAGACGTGACCTTATTATCCTTATTTCTATCATGTAAATGACATCCTTACAGGGTTTGTGAAGGAGAGGCCTATTGTGCACTGGGGTGTGAGGCGGGCTCCTTACCTGTGTTGATGCACAGAACCAAGGTGAGCGTTCTAAAGGTGGTGTCCAGCCGGTGGAGCAGGCTGAGTGGGGGCCAGTGGTCCCTGGCGGAGATCACAAGCACAGCCCAGATGGACACTAACATGAACACTCCAGTGACAGAGAAACCTGCAAGAGGCAGAAGGGAGCAAAACCTCCTTCCTGTGACTGCCTGCATGGACAAAGCAGAGTAGGCACTCTCCCCGGACAGCCTTCCCTTAGGGAGGGGGAACCAGACCACTCTGAGATGCTCTTAACAATTTCCTGGAAATGTCTAATGTGGAATGTGAGTTTCCCAAACCACCATTCCAGTCTGAGGCTTCCTCAAGGCTCGGCTTCTGGATCTGGCCACATTGTTACCAGGATTCTACTTTCTGTTTAATTCTGTAGCTTTTCTGTTAAGGGCAGGTGGGTGGGGTGCGTTGTGGGGTAGTCAGTCTTAGCAGGTTGGGAGAAGCCAGCAGTTTGGAGAAACAAGTTCAATGTCCCTGCAAAGGAGGAGTGGATCACTCCAGAAGTGTTGTAATTTATCTTCATCTTTGTTCCAATATTTAGAGATTTTTTTCTCTTTTTATGCCATTTTACCTTTCTGGCAATATAGGTCCCATACACTATCCTTTTTGGAAGACAGTAGTAAGTATTCTGAAGTATCCAGAAGGGGCTTTCTCACGATCAGGAGTACCATATTGCACAACCGCAGAAGGTATCATGCACAATGCACTATAACTATACAATGTAATCTGTGTGAAAGATCCTTATGAAGTTGTTCAGTGCACAATCCATGCAACCACACTCTTTGTGTGGCCTCTTTGTGAAGGCCTTCTGAGAGTGTTTAGGGAAGTCAGTATCCTTCTGGATGATCCACAGGGATAAGCAGACAGCTGTGATCAGCAAGCCCCCCTCCTGCAGCAATGGGAAGAATGCACGAGTCTGCCTTTGGGTGTTGAGCTTACCTGAATGGATGCCGGTCAGCAGATTTCCTTTGGTTCCCTGAAAGGTGGAGGCCATGCTTTCCCTCAGGGATGGCTCCCTTCTCTCTACCTGTTCCCCAGAATCTGCTTGATTCAGCTTCTAATATCTGCCCACCACATTTCTCCCACCACCTTCCCTCCCTACCTACCCTGTTTTCCTGGGCAGGGTGAATTCTGGCTTCTTTGCTCTGTTTACATTATCTTTGTAGCTCAAAATCTCTGCCTCTCTTACTTGTGATCACTCGGATCACCATTCTTTTTAACCCTATGATCACGATTCATATTTGGAAGTTACAAGCATCTTGGAACTGGAGACTATCATGCTAAATGAAATAAGCCAATTCCCCCCAAACCAAAGGCTGGATGTTCTCTGTGACATGCAGAGGCTGACTCACAATAAGGGGGAAGAAGGAATAGAAGTGCACTGGATCAGACAAAGGGGAATGAAGGGAAGGGAGGGAGGAGGGGAATAGGAAAAACAGGAGAATGAATCGGACGTTAGTTTCCTATCTTCATGTATGAATGCACGACCAGTGAAACTCCACATAATATCCAACCACAAGAGTGGGAAGTATACTCCATGTATGTATTTATGTCAAAATATACTCTATTGTCATGTCTATCTAAAAAAGAACAAATAATAAATAAATAAATACCCACACCCAGGCCCAACTTTCCCACAACCAGGCCTTCTGTCACAGTGTTCCCTCCAGCCAGGATTCCTTTCCCCATATCCCAGAATGGCTGCCTGTGACCCATACTTGCAAGCTCATTGACTCTTCTTCCTAGATGACTTCCTTGATTCTCCCTCTTTCCTAGATTTCTATCAAAATATGCATGCCAGCCTCTCCACTATGCCCATCAAAAGATGTGTGTTTATTTTCTGAACTCTAAAAAAAACCTTTGACTGTGACTTTATCGTGGTATTTATTACTGTGCACTGTATAGCATATTACCTTTTCCAACTGTTTGCTAAATCTTGCTGGGGAGGGTGGCTGGGGTAGGCAAAAAGAATCATGCTTCAGCTCATCCTCTTACTTTCCACCAAACCTACTACCATGTTTTGTTTATAGCCATTCTCAATAAATGTGCTATGAACAAGTTTTTTTAAAAGCGGCATCTTGATGTTTCTCAGTCTTGGTATTCCTTCATAGAAGGCATCGTATGAAGGAACGCCTGTAGGTGATGGGGCAAATAGCTGGGAACTAAGGGAAAGAAAGAAACATAGAAGATGAGTGGAGCCGGGTGCCGTGGCACACACCTGATATCCCAGTGGCTCCGGAGGCTGAGGCAGGAGGATCGCAAGTTCAAAGCCAGCCTCAGCAATTTAGCAAGGTTCTGTCTCGAAATTAATATTAAAAAAGGGCTGGGGATGTGGCTCAGTTGTGGCTCAGTGGTAAAGCACCTTTGGGTTCAATCTCTAGTACAAAAAAAAAAAGAGTAGACCCAGAGTCTCTTTTTCTTTCATTGATGAAATGCTTGGTTCTCCTAATCTCGTGGGGAGTTACAGAAAGGTAGAAGCAATGTGTCTTGTTCTCCTCTGTGATTACTTAGCTCCTGGCACAGTTTCCAACACAAAACCAGCACTGAGTAAAAACAGTGGGATAAATAAAGAAATGGACCTACTCATTTTTGTGGATGTTGTTTTATATCAGCATAGTTTTCAGTTGCATGTAACAGAATCATTATTGCAGAGCCTTAACTACATAGGAAGCCTTTTTCTCATGATCAGTCTAGAGGCAGAGACCTAGGAAGCAGGAGGTGTACCCATGGCCAGTCAGGGAACAGTCCTACTTCCCGGCCCTGTCCTTCTTTGCATGTGGCTTTTGAACTCAGGGTCGCAGGATGGTTGCACCATCTCCAAGCACACAGTGGATCTTCATGGTGAGTCAGATGAATCTGTATCTTTTTATTTGGAAAATTACAGCTTTTTGAGGAACTCCGCTAAGGTATCACTAAGCAAACTGTGCTATCCCTTGCAGCAAGGGAGATGGAAATGAGGTTCAGTTTAACCTGGGTTCTCTTGGTGTCTGATATTGTAAGCATTTCTTGGTGGTGACTATGTTGTATTTATATTTTGTATCCTATTTTTAAAATTAATAATATAAATATCCTATTTTAAAAATTAATGTAAATTAATAATAATTGATGTTATATAATAATAATGGATGTTATGTAATAAAAATTTTTGTAAACGTAATTCCTAGTTTTATATCTTTGAGAACCTTTTAAGAAAAGACCTAAAGCCCCTATCTAAATGAGGAGGCCTGGAAATATTTCCGACAATGATTTTATAAAAGAAAACCTTTATTGTAATGGTGCTCATGAGTGTGATCCAAACTGATTGCATCTGATCAGTAATTTAGAATTTAGATTAAGCAAGAATGGAATTCAAAGATAAATGATCTCTTTAAGAAAACATTCAGTTAGTATGCTCCTATTCATCTCCATTAAAGATGTAATTTTCACATATTTGACACATGGTTTTATTCATCCGTTTTACTCTGTGAACAATCATTGAGCACCTACTAGGTTCCTGGTGCTTGGCATAAACATGAATGCGGTAGTGGAGCACTTACCAGGAACTGCAGCATTCACGCAGTCCACAGTGCACGAGTGCTGAGTGCTCCGGGAGCCTGCCTTTTAGTGGAAGGAGGCAAAAAACTTAGCAAGTAGGCACACTGATCAATAATACCTTTCAGATGGAAATCAGTACTTACAGAAAATAGCCTCAC
Source organism: Marmota marmota marmota (assembly GCF_001458135.2). Lineage (NCBI taxonomy): Eukaryota > Metazoa > Chordata > Mammalia > Rodentia > Sciuridae > Marmota > Marmota marmota. Next base: position 1,697,037 of record NW_026000020.1, read on the forward strand.
AGAGGGGCATGCCTTGTAATCCCAGCAACCTGGGAGGCTGAGGCAGGAGGGTCGCAAGTTCAAGGCCAGCCTCTGCAACTTAGTGAGACTCTAAGAAACTTAGTGAGACCCTAAGAAACTTAGCGAGAACTTGTCTCAAAATAAAAAAATAGAAAGAGCTGAAGATGTAGCAGTAAAGCACCCCTGAGTTCAATCTCCAGACAAGAAAAAGAAAAGAGAAGAGAAGAGATCGATGGAGTAGAAAGTGTTGGGAGTATAGGTTATAGGGAGCCCTTTCTCATTGGGTGGTCAGGGAAGAGAAGGGAGCCCATCCACAGGGTGGGTGAAGGCTCAGGGCAGCGGGGACAACCGGTACAAAGCCCTGAAGCTGGAGAAACTGTGATGTAATACAATTTACTGGCTTTGGCCAAGGGAAACAGATGGCATGGCTGAGTGTAGTCATGGGGGATGCTGGTACAAGTTCATGGAGGAAGGACCACATGGAAATTCAGGACGGGTGAAGGAGTTAAGAGTGTATCCTAAGTGAAATTAGAGGCCAGTGGAGTGTTAAGCCTGATTTATGGTTCGCAACCTCTGTCTGAAGGTGAGCCGCGGTGTTGGGGCTGGTGGCCTGGAGATGGATGGGCAGGCACTGCTGTGGGGTGGGCGCTGGAGCATGGTGGCTCAGATTAAGGTGACTGGAGTAGTGATAAAGGTACGCCTGGGGGACGTTCGGAGGCTGAACCAATACTATTTACTGGGACATTCTGTGGGATGGAACCAGGGAAGAGGAGGAAGGACAGCTTCTAAGTTGGGGTTGAGGCACAACTTTGCACCTGCATTGGTTTGCTCTGGTGGCCATTAAGAAAATACCACAGCCTGTGTGGCTTTAACCACCGAAATGCGTCTTCTCACAGTTCTAGAGGCTGAAAGTCCAAGATCAAGGTGTGTTCGGAGTTGGTTTCTGGGGAGGCCCCCCTCTCCTTGACATACAGGACACAGCTGCCTCCTGGCTGTGTACTCAGTCTTTGCTCTATGTGTGCCTCCTGCTGTTTCTGTGAGCCCAAATATCCTCTTCTTATAAGGACGCCAGTCTGATTGGATTTGGAAACACTAGAGACCTCATTTTAACTCAGCTCTTTAAAGGTCCTGTCTCCAAATACGGTCATACGTCGAGGTCCTGAGAATCAGTGTTTCAGCATAAGCCTTTTGAGGAGACACAATTCAGTCCTTAAGGTTCCTAAGGAGGAGATACATAGATAAAGAGTTAATAATGAGAAAATTAAGAAATTCTTGAAAACATAGAGATATCAAGATAAATATTGCATTAAAAACAAAATCTGGGTGTTTAAGACTGGTCAGAAGGCTGGGGTTGTGGCTCAGTGGTAGAGCGCTTGCCTAGTATGTGCGAGGCACTGGGTTTGATTCTCAGCACCACATAAAAATAAATAAATAAAGGCATTGTGTCCATCCCAAATTAAAAAAAAAAAAAAAAAAAAGACTGGTCGGAACAGAACCACCAGGGTTAACAGTGCCTGGAAGGAATTATAGCAGGGAAGGGCAAGGGTGAGCGTGAAGGGGGGAGGGGAAGGGAGAGGGGACTTCTGGAACTGATTCCACTTTGCTGAATGAGAAACATTAGCGTGTGCAGCTGTATTTACTCAGGTATAGATACTTGCTTCAGCATATAAGGAATTTCACATTATAGATGAAACTTTGAGGCTGATAAAAGGTGTGTTTGGGGTTGGAGGGAGGGAGGGAGGGAGGGAGATAGTTTTCCAGGAGGGAGGGAGATAGAAGAGATTTGCATTTTGACTGTGGGGGAAATTGGTACATAGGAGGCACATGGCTCTGCATTACATTTGGCAGCTACTTCTTTAGTGCTTTGAAACGGTGACATTTCAGGGGCAAGGCTTTTCACAATGAAAGTACTATTTTTTTTTGTAATTATGCAAATAGTATGTGAGTATTCATATATCATTTGTGCGCTATTAAATATTCAAACAATGCTGGGAATGTATGAGGAAGAAAGCAAATCCACCCTCTGAGATAGTCACCACTAGGCATTTTTAATGAACCTTTTTCATGCTTTGCTTTATGCATATATATATGCACATCTATAATTCATACCAGTCAATCTATTTATTTATAGCGAGGTGTGCATGAACAAATGGGAGTGTGCACATACACATGTGTGCATGGATATGCATATGGATGCACATGCACGCATGTGTGTGCACTTGAGAGTATGTGGACATGTGTGCATGCATGTGCATGCAGATGTGTGCACCCCCCCACACACACCTTTCTGCTATCCTCTGGGAACCCATGTTAGCTGACTGGTTTGCATTTCTCTCTCTTTTCTCTAAGAGTTTCTGTCCGTTTACCAATGCACACCTATAGGTGCACCCCAATACACATTATTGTACAAATACAAATTATTATACAAATAATTTTAAAATTAACATCTATTTTTATAAAAAAATGTGATCTCAGATGAATGCACTATACATATGAGCACACACTGTTCCTCATCTTACTTTTTCATTCCCATATATTTTTGTAAGTGTGCTGCCTAAATGTGTGTCTGCTTTGCTCATGGAACTTAATATCCATGCTTGTTGGGATGCTGGATTTCATAAACATCCCTCTGTTTGCATCAAATCTGCATCACCCCAGCTCTCGGTTCCCCTTTCTCTTCACCTGTTCCTTGCCAAGGAGGTGAGGAGGAGCTTGGTGGTGGACAGATGATGGGAGTAGATGCTCCATGGGCAGACATACCTTACTAGACTTTTCTCAGCGCATGCTCCCCCCATGCGGGCCAATTTGATCTAAATGCCTGTGAATCAAAGGGTGTCCATACACAGTCCTGATATTAGTAGCTCACTATCTGCTTCACTGTTTCAGTTGCCCCAGATCTGGATTTGGAATATAAAATCCCTTTATAACCTTTTTGCCTTTGTCACTGCTTTTGATATCAGTAGAGATTTGTTCTTTTCTCCTCCCTGGAGAGACCTAGATTCACATACAAAGGTGTGAATCCATTCTATGGTGGTTGCTTTCCTACAGAGCCCACCAGGGAAACTTCCCCACCATCTGCTGGTCTCTTCCACACCACTTCACCAGTCTTCATGCAGAGAGCATGTAGTAAAAGAACCCGCCTGATAAGCAAAGTTATTTCTATTGAAATCATATACCAAACCCTTAAGTAAAACGTCATTCTATTTAGGGATGCTTGGGTGGCAGAAGGAAAATTGGCCTATTTTTCTGATTAGTTTACTTTCCACTCTTGAAAACATTCTTGGCCTAGACCTTGACCCCAGGGGAGTAAAATAATCTCTGTTTTTAATGTTCTGAATTCTTAACCCCAAAGGGCAAACCAGATGTTATTAGTTGTATATTCCCTATAGTACACACTAAATGAGTCGCAACTATGAGTATGGATAAAATAAGAGTTAATGGAAATATATTATGCTATTATTCAAGTTTAATGGAAACTTGTTAAGATTTTTTTTTAAAATATTGCATGAAAAGTGACTCTATAATGAAATTGTACAGAGGGAGAGTTTGCAGAATGATGAAGTAGACCAGCTAGTCAAGAACGTTTGACTGTGGCTCTTTCTCCAGTATTCATTCTGGAATGAGCTGACTGGTGCTCATTTCTGTATTCTGCAAGGGCAAATTCTCTGTGACCATTACTTAGCTCAGAGACTTGGTCTTCCCTGGGGCTGACACTGCACTCCCAGCCAGCATGAGGCAGACTGGAGCATCCTGCTTGCCAAACCCCTGGTCTTCTGCTTGCCAAACCCCTGGTCTTCTGCTTGCCAAACCCCTGGTCTTCTCCTTCTGAGCCCACAGGCCAGAAGGGCAAGGTCAAGATTGGAAAAGAGCCTGTGTGGCTACCCAACTCCAGTGACACATGCCTAGTGATGGGCTGGTTTGGGTGCTGCTTTTATTAGGAGGACACTGTCACCAGAACCAAAACTCTCCAGGGAATCATTAGAGAGACTGATGGTCCTCATCTCATCCCCGCTGTTCTACTTCAGGAAATGTGCAGAGAAAAAAATATTTATTTATTTATTTTTTGTGCTCAAAAGTGAAGCTTCAGCTAATGAAACATTTCCATGATCACAAATCTTCAGCAGCTAGATACTGAAATATTGGCTCGCTATGTATATGTGTATATGTGTGTTCACTTGTGCAAATGATTCTAATATTATTTTGGCAATTTTTTTCAAGTACTTATTTTTTAGTTGTAGTTGGACACAATATCTTTATTTTATTTATTTATTTTTATGTGGTGCTGAGGATCGAATCCAGGGCCTAGCACATGCTAGGCAAGTGCTCTAACACTGAGCCACAACCCCAGCCCTTATTTTGACAATAGCAGGTTAAATTCCTACTGGCAGAACATGGTCTTCCTCCAGTGTGGGTTCTGGGACATTTAATTGAATCTAATGAATATTTATTGCACTCAGTCAGAGGGACAGACAGTTTTCTGTGGGGAATGGAGAATACTGGGAGACTCATAATTGGGAGATAGACTGAACCCCATGCTGAGAAGTCTGAGACCTGAATTCTTGCTCTAACTCCTTTCTTATCTATTCCTGTAAGTCTCAGCAGATCATTTAACTCTCCAGAATTTTAAATCAAAATTTTATCAATGGTAAAAGGCCTAGATTGACTACCTTGTAAAGAAAGTCTCTTCCACTTGAGAACTGTCATTCAAGGGTGAAAGAAAAGTTAAACCCTTCGTTATCAGATGTATATGCACAAAATGCATTAAATCTGAAAGGGTTGGAAAAATCATATAATAAGTAAGGGGAATTCAGTAACTCCCAGCATTTAAATGATAACTAGGTATTCTAAAAAAAAAAAAAAACAAAACCCTCCTTCAGTAATTACTGGATTACACAAATACTTCCCCTGATCATTTATTCATTTATAAAATATTTTCATATTCTCACATTGTGAGAGGAGACTACAAGGTGCTAGGGACATAAGAGTAGTGGGTCAAAATACTTGTCCCCAAAGAACTCACATGAGGTGGATCTCAGAGAAAAGATGGGGAACAAAAGGCAAATAAATTACCATAAAGTGTACTTCCTAAGCTCACTGCCAAAGAAATGCCTTGTTTCATATTTCTATCCACATTATAAAAAACATAAGATGGATGTGATTGCAAAATTTGAAAACGTGCTCCTAACTCACTGGCATGACAATAAACAAGAAAATGTATACGTAGGTATAACATAGATATTGCCCTGGGGGGAAGTGACACAGGAAATAGGGTCAAAGGAGCATTGGCTCTGGAATAAGGTGGTTATGAGTTCAGATTCTGATGACTCTGAACTGGTTACCTTAAGTTATTAACTTCAAGTTTCAATTCCTTGTTTATAAAGACAAGATCACTGAACCTTCCTGACACAGTGGCTGTGACCTTGCAGGAGGGTAGTGTGGAAGAGTCTAATTTCCGGGTCCTCCCTGTTGTTATTATTTCAGCTTCTGTTTGTCACCTCTTCTAAAAATCTGCGAATGTTTCTTTCATTTTACTGAAATTCTCCACCAAGTGTTATTAGGCCTTCCTTGATCTCAGGGCGTTTTGTAATCTGGAATTAAATTTGTCTGGTTGAAAAGCTCCCATTTACACAGAACTGGGACTTCACGCAGTCAGAGTGTCTCCTGTGGGCTCCCAAAGCTGTCTAGGCTGCAGCCCATCTCTACTGCCACCTGGTTCCACTTCACCTGCTCTTTACCCCCATGGGGCATTTTTGCCATTTACCTCTACCCTTTTTACAAGCTGCATGCCCCGTACCTCTTTCACCCTAATGCCCTTAGTTTCATTACAGCCAGCCAGCATCTATCTAGCAAGAGCCTAATGCAGGCTAGGTGCTGGTCAGTGCACCTTCCGCTTCGTAGGAGCTGTTCCAGTGACACTGGAACTTGCCAGTCTCCACTTCTTTCTACTTACTGGAAAACCTCTGCTCTGTGCTTTGCCTTGCTTTTGCTTACAGGGAACTGGCATCTCCTCTGAAGTCATTGTCCTCGAGGAGATTGCTGCTTGGTGGCTTGGCCTAACAGATTTTTATCTCTTTAAATGTAGACAACATTTTGTTTTCCAGTGCTACGCTTGTCAAAAAAGTTGCTGATCCAGTCTGCGTTCCTAAAATCCACACCGCAATTTGTTTTCTAATGTATTTATTGCTGTTTGCTTCAACTTTCTCTTTAATGTTCTGAATGCTACTATTGAACAACAGTTTGACTCTCCCAGGAGGCTCCTTGACTCCCATATAAATGGGTTGGAGCTGACACCAGACCTAAGTTTCACTCACATGTTTCTGTGTCAAGCTGGGACACAGAGAGATAGAGAAGTTTCAAGACTTAAAATGGAATATTTCTTTTAAAGAGTTTTTGACTTCTAGTCAAATTGGTAGATTAAACATAGCAAATCACTTTTTCTGTTCCAAATGTCAAGAAATTCTGATTAAAATGTTTTAAAATACTTTTTAAAGGTACAAAGATCAAGGAGACAAATTCTAGAAGTGAGAATAGCTGAACTGAGCTGGCCCCAGGCAGTGGCTCCAGATATTGAGCCTCTGACACCTGTATGGGACTGGGGAACAAGTTTTTGGAGGACAAATTGAACACAAATTGAGTTCCTCCATGGGGCTGGGAAATTGCTGCCCGTTTATGAATACAGACTGGGGATCTATCTACTAACCTTAGTCATAGCAAAGAGCAAACTGAGCACTCCCAATCATGGCTGAAATTAGAATCATCTATGATCAGAACTTCAATCCTTTGAAACACTGGGTTGCTGGACTCAAGATTTATATTCCTCCAGTGATGGAGAACCAGGGACTGCAATAGAGTTTGCATGGAGGCAATCCGTAAACCACTCTGCAGAGAAGTCCCATGACCCAGAGAAGGAAAGTTCATGGACAACTTTGATGTGAAATAAGGTCATAGGAAAGAATGACACAGGAAGTGAGATAGCTGGTTCCATGAAAATCAGGCTTCCCTTCCCCCGTGGTAGTGAATGCCTAACAAAGAGAGAAGAGGGAATGGAAAAACGTGAATGAAGTCAACTTAAATAAGTGTGTTTAAAAGCTGCTTGAAGAGACAAAGGAGAACATAGCAAAATGATGTAAAAATAAGAAAGGGTGAGACAGAAAAAGCAGACATGAAAAATAACCTAAAACACAGTAATTGGAGCTTATCATGAGATTGGCTAAATAATAAATCACATAAAACTTAAGAAAGAATCAGCAAAATGGAACAGAGCCTTAATAAATGGTTCAGAATTCGTCACTGAGAATTAATGAGTCAAGAGGAGAAAAGAAAAATTAAGAGATAATGAACACAAAATTAGGCCCAAATACCTCTCCTTGAAGTTCCAGGAGATTACAGAGGGGATGATAGAGTTAATAGTCACATAGAGAATGCTGAGAACTTTCCAGAAATGAAGAAACCCTCACATAAGTAGGGAAGAATAAGTACAATGTATAAATACACTTAGAAATGTTGCAACGAAGCAGCAAAACCTTAATAGAAAGTTCTAAAACAAACCAGAGAGAAATTGTAATATTGGTAAAGAAACAATGATCTAATAAACAGAAGGTTTTCATAAAAAATAAAAGACAAAAAAAGACAATGGAGAATATTTTAAGGACCTGAGGGAAAATATTGTGAATTTAAAATTCTTGCTGGATGAATGAACATTTAAGAATTAGACAAAATAATAACATTTTCAGGCATGCAAATACTTGTCAATGTTAAAATTATTGCAAGACATATGAAATACACAAAACAATGTAATTAGGAAATAACAGTGAATTCATAAGGAAAAAGCAGGATGCAAGAAGCAATAGTGAACAAAAAAAGTGTAGAACATGGTGGTGTAGTTAAGTGCTTATTCACTGCAAAGTAAGATCATTGCAATGAGAATAAGAGTTAAAAATGTATGTGTGTGTGTGTGTGTGTGTGTGTGAGTGTTTACAGGCCACATAAGCATAACACAATTTTAGTCATATGAGTTTGGGTTTAAGACTGGCAAAAGTTTGGGAGGAATTTATTACCAAAGTTTTTACCTTATTTGGATAGGAAATGGAGATGTTGATTAATTTTATATTTGTTTGGCAGTACAAATTTAAGTGTGTATGTAAAAATATCATGGGTAGGGGTAAGGGTTGTAGCTCAGTTGAGACTTCTTGTCTGGCACTGGGCTCAATTCTCAGCACTGCATATAAACATATACATACATAAAAATAAAGGTTCATCAACAACTAAAAAATACTTAAGCGAAAAGAAGTGGATAAAATATGTATATATGAGCAGCACAGACAATAAGATGGCAATAAGAAGTTCAAATATACAAAAATCATAAACTATTTGAATGGACAGAGAAATTAAATGGTGGATATGAACAGATTTCTTTAATACCTACCTATTTGGTATTTTCAAGAAGAACATTTAAAAAAGGATGCAAAAGTTTTGACAGACAAGAGACGATAAAATATATGCTAGGTAACTATTAAAATAAAGTCATGAAGAAACACAAATCAATCAAAGGAGGATATAGGATAAAAATAGGAGAAAAAAAAAGAGGAAACACTCCATTGGAAACAAAAGATCCCCCAGGAAGTCGTATCAATGGTGGTTGTGTGCCTATGAAAGTACAATTTCCAAACTTCTAAAGCAAGAACTGACAGAATTAGAGGAGAAACTGACAATGCCAAACAATGATAGGTGATGTTACATATTTCTTTCAGAAAACATTGCAAACTTCTAAAAAACTTAGTTTTAAAAAATGCAGTTGACAACTTTGATCTAATAATTTTACGCAAGATTTTGCACTTGACAAAGAACACATTTTTTTTTCAAGAGTATGTTGTACTTAAAAAAATATGCCCTATACTCAAAAAAAGTCTGTCTCAACAATTTTCAGAGTTGATATCAGGCAACCATCTTCTCTGACTACAACGCAATACAGTTAGTAAAGAACTAGAATCTGAGTTCAATCCTCAAATATTTTTGAAAATGTTTAAGAAAAAAATACATTTAAAAATAATGTATGAGTTATAAAAGAAGTAATTAGAGAAATTAATAGAATTATAAGCACTATATTTAAAAATGTGGAATTACAGTTAACCAGTTCTCAGAATGAAACGTATGGCATTCAATACATTTGTTAAGAAAATAAATGATTTTTGAATACCAATGAGATAAATAACCAATTCAAGAAGCAAGGTCAAGGTCCATAAGGCAAACTGATGGATTTTTTTTCTCAGAATCAAAAACATGCAAACATGAAGATTTAAGTAACAATAATTATTGGCAAGGATGTGGGGAAAAAGGTACACTCATACATTGCTGATGGGACTACAAATTGGTGCTACCAATATGGAAAGCAGTATGAAGATTACTCAGAAAACTTGGAATGGAACCACCATTTGACCCAGTTATCCCATTTTTTTAGTTTATACCCAAAGGACTTAAAATCAGCATACTACAGTGATGCAGCCAAATCAATGTTTATAGCAGCTCAATTCACAATAGCTAGACTATGGAACCAACCTAGATGCGCTTCAACAGATGAACGGATAAAGAAAATGTGGTACATATACACAATCGAATATTACTCAGCCTTAAAGAAGAATGAAATTATGGCACTTGCCAGTAAATGGAAGGAACTGGAGAATATCATGCTAAGCAAAATAAGCCAAACCCAAGAAACCAAAGGCCAAATGTTTTCTCTGATAAGCAGATGCTAATCCATAATGGGGGAGGTGTGGGGTAGAATGAGGGAACTTTGGATTGTGCAAAGGGGAGTCAGGGGAGGGAAGGGGGTGTGGGGTGTGGAAGGATGGTGGAATGAGACAGACATTAGTACGCTTTATACGTGTATGATTACACTACTGGTGTGACTGTACACCTTGTTCAGCCAGAGGAAGGAGGAGTTGTGCTCCATTTGTGTACAATGTGTCAAAATGCATTCTGCTAATTAATGTATAATTAGAACAAATTAAAAAAGAAAATCAAAAAATTTTAAAAAATTTATACATGATCCCTTTAAACACTGTCTCTCTCCCACTTTTTCTTGTTTTTTCCTAATGCCAAGTAAAAGTGTGCTACTTTTGTCAAGTATCAGATGACTGCAAGTTTGTGGGTTTGTCTCTTTGTTTTCTATTCTGTTTCATTGGTCTTCATGTCAATACCATGCTGTTTTTTTTTTTCCCCCTGAAGCTTTGTAGCATAATTTGAAATTGGGTATTAAGGTGCCTCCTGCTTCACTTTTCTTGCTCAGAATTGCTTTGGCTATTATGGGTCTCTTATTCTTCTAAACAAATTTAAGGGCTGTTTTTTTTTTTTCTAGTTCTGTGAAGAATATCATTGGTATTTTGATGGGGATTGCATTGAATCTGTATATTGCTTTTGGCAGTATGGCCATTTAGACAACATTAATTCTGCCTATACAAGAACATGGGATGTCTTTTCATCTTCTGAGGTCTTCTTCAGTTTATTTGTTCAATATTCTATAATTTTTACTGCAGAGGTCTTTCACTTCCTTGGTTAAATTAATTTCCAGGAATTTTTTTGATGTCATTATGAAAGGAACAGTTTTTCTGACTTCTTTTTTTCAGCTGATTTGTTGTTGGAGTATAGGAAAGCTATTGATTTAGGAGTGTTGATCATTCATGCTGCTACTTTGCTGAATTCATTTATCAGTTCTAGGAGCCTTCTGGTGTATTTGTTTTTGGTCTTTTGGATATAGGATCATGTCATTAAGAAACAGAGGTAGCTTGACTTCTTTTCATATTTGTAGCCCTATAATTTCCTTCTCTTGTCTGATTTCTCTGGTTAGAGTTTCAAGCAATTTAAAAGTTTCTGTACAGCAAAGGAAACAAGGGTGTGAAAAAAGAGCCTACAGAATGGGAAAAAATATTTGTCAGCTACTCTTCTGACAGGGAATCAATATTCAGAATATATAAAGATCTTAAAAAATTCCAAAAAAAGCCCAATACCCAATCAATAACCAGGCTAAAGAACTAAACAGAAACTTCTCAAAAGAAGAAACACAAGTGGCCAATGAATATATGAAAAACTGTTCGACATCTCTAGAAATCAGGAATTTGCAAATCAAAACTACACTGAAATTTCATCTCACTTCAGTCAGAATAGCAGTGATCAAAAATACAAACAATAAAAAATGCTGGTGAGCATGCTACAGGGACACTGCTACATCGATGTTCATAGCAGCACAATTCACAATAGCAAGACTGTGGAACCAACCTAGATGCCCTTCAATAGACGAATGGATAAAAAAATGTGGCATTTATACACAATGGAGTATTACTCTGCATTAAAAAATGACAAAATCATAGAATTTGCAGGGAAGTGGATGGCATTAGAGCAGATTATGCTAAGTGAAGCTAGCCAATCCCTAAAAAACAAATGCCAAATGTCTTCTTTGATATAAGGAGAGTAACTAAGAACAGAGTAGGGACGAAGAGCAGGAGAAGAAGATTAACATTAAACAGGGATGAGAGGTGGGAGGGAAAGGGAGAGAGAAGGGAAATTGCATGGAAATGGAAGGAGACCCTCAGGGTTATACAAAAATACATACAAGAGGAAGTGAGGGGAAAGGGAAAAATAATACAAGGGGGAGAAATGAATGACAGTAGAGGGGGTAGAGAGAGAAGAGGGGAGNTTTTTAAAAAGTAATAAAAAAATAAATAAATTTATCTGAATCACCTTCAAAAAAAATGCTGGTGAGGATGTGGGGGAAAAGGTACACTGGTACATTATTGGTGGGACTGAAAATTAGTGCAATAACTCTGGAAAGCAGTGAGGAGATTCCTCAATAAACTAGGAATGGAAACACCATTATGACCCAGCTATCCTACTCTTTGGTATTTATCCAAAAGATCTAAAATCAGCATACTATAGCAATATAGCCGCTCAGGGTCTATGGCAGCGCAATTCACAATAACCAGATTGTGAAATCAACCCAGACGCTCATCAATAGGTAAATGGATCAAGAAAATGTGGTATATATATAAACAGTGGTGTTTTTACTCAGCCATAAAGGACAACAAAATTATGGCATTTGTTGGTAAATGGATGGAAATGGAGGACATCATGCTAAGTGAAGTAAGCCAGACTCAGAAAAATCAATGGTTGAATGCTTTCTATTGCAAAACAAGGGTAAGAAGGCGGTGATAGCAGAATTAGATATCATAAAAATATAGGGAAGATCAGTGGCATAGAAGAAGTAGAATGAGAGATTAGGAAGAAGGAAGTGATAGGGAATCAGATAGGGAAAGAAATATGGAATGACTTTGGCAAAATCATATTACATGCATATATAAATATACCAAAGGTTTCACCTTTTAGGTATATGTAGAAAGTACCAATAAAAAACAAATAAATAAAGGAACAAAAGGAAGATCAGTAGAGGAGGGAACTGAGGAAGAAAAAACAGGGTGGGATGGGAATCAGATTCCTTGCATGTATGATTTTGTCAAAATAAAGCCAAATACTATGTATAATCATAATGCTCTAATAAAAAAAGTGTGCTAGACCTTTTTTTGTGTGTTTTTTCATTCTTTTTTTGTTAAATACTATTTTAGTTGTAGATGGACACAATACCTTTATTTGTTTATTTTTATGTGGTGCTGAGGATCAAACCCAGTACCTCATATATGCGAGGCCTGCGCTCTGCCACTGAGCCACAATCCCAGCTCCTCCTCTTTCTTTGATTTTCTCATTTTTTTTGTGTCTCTGAATTGCATTTTTGTTTCTTCAGACTTATTTTGCAATTTATTAATTTATTCTTCAGCTATGTCTAACCTGCTGCCACAGCTATATTTTACAAACTTATTTTTTATTTTTATATTTTTTGTTATAAATGTTATGATTATTCCCCAGACCCAGACCATTTCTATAATTTAAAAATAGTTTCTTGTTGCCTACAGATAACATCAAACTTGATTTTTACATTAATTTATTATTTAATTGATTCGTATGGTTATACTTAAAAGTGGAATTTCTGTATATTCACATATGTAGCTGGCATAATTTTGTCAATTTCATTCTGCAGTTCCTTCCCTTTCCCATCCCTCCTTCTAGATAAGCAATATGTTAACTTTGTTCAAAATAAATTAATATTAGAAGGTATATAATGAAAAAAAAATCTCCTTTTCACCGTGTTCATTAGTCACTGAGTTACACAAACGTGTTTTTACCCCCTTTGTAAAACTGCAATACACTGTGTTTAATTTTTGTTTTTCACTTAATATGAGTACATATGGAACCTCCTTATTATTTTTCATAAGTGTGTTTTATTTCATTGTGTATATAAACCCAACTTCATAACCTGTCCCCTATTGATTTAGGTAGTTTTCAATTTTTTTTTGCCACTACAAACAGTGCTGCTAAGACACACAGATTTGATTAGCTATCCTTTTACCAATAAGTGATTTAACTCTAAGATAAATTACTGGAAATGGAATTTCTAGATCAGAGGGTACACATATATTTTTATAGATATTGCCAAATTGCCCCTCCAAAAGTTACATGCATTAGCCTTGGTTCAGCAATATATAAGAAGATCTATTGCCCTATAGCTTAACCAATAGTATTATGAAACTTCTGGATTTTTGCCAGTATGATAAGAGAAAGTGGTCTCTCAATATACTTTTAATTTGCATTTTTCTTTTTAGGACTGGAATATGCTTTTCTTCCATTTTTTAAAAAAATATTTATTTATTTTAATTAGGTATATATGACAGCAGAATGCATTTTGATTCATTGTACGCAATTGCAGTACAACTTTTCATTTCTCTGATTGTACATGATGCAGCATCACACCATATATGCAGTCATAGGTACCTAGGGTAATAATGTCCATCTCATTCCACCATCTTTTCTACTTTCATGTCCCCTGCATAATCAAAGTTCCTCCATTTTTCCCATGTCCACCCCCATTATGGATCAACATCCACTTATCAGAGAGAATGTTTGGCCTTTGGTTTTTTGGGATTGGATTACTTTGCTTAGCATAATATTCTCAAATGCCATCTATTTACCTACAAATGTCATAATTTTATCTCTTTTAATGCTGAGTAATAATCCATTGTGTATATATATCACAGTTTCTTTGTCCATTCATCTGTCGAAGGGTTTCTAGGTTGCTTCCACAGTTTAGCTATTGTGAATTGAGTTGCTATTGGTGTGGCTGTGTTATTATAGTATGCTGATTTTAATCCCTTTGGGTATAGACCGAGGAGTGTGATAGCTGGGTCAAATGGTGGTCCCATTCCTAGTTTTCTAAGGAATCTCTGGGAATATGCTTTTCATAGTTTTGAAGAATCATTTGCTTTTCTTTGACCTATGTATTCATATCATTTGCCCATTTTTCTACTGGATTATTGGTACTTTAATATTTCTTTATATATTAGGCATATTAGCTCTTTGTCTATACTGTGAGTTGCATTATTCCCCGCCCCCTTTGTCATTTGTGTTTTGTGGAGTATGTACATGGATTTTTTAAAAGTAGTTTTATAGTTGTTACATTTAATAAGTTCAGTCAGGTCTTTCTAGATTTTGTGTCCCTGACCTGTTCTTTCTCCTTTGCAATGTCTTGTGTATGTGTGTGTGTATTCTTGATTATCTTGACTGTGTGTTGGTCATTGTGTTTTAAGTATTATTTATAGGAATAATCTGAGGTTTAAGATGAAGGTATGGTTTTCCAAAGAGGATTTATGTTTCTCTATTGGGTATTTGTGTTTGGGGAGGACTTTAATTCAAGCTTAAAGTCTGATATTATCTGTATGATCCAGGTGATAAGAATTTCCTGGGTTATTTTTGTATTTTGAGTCAACTATGGTGGTCACTGGTTTACATGTGGCTGGCTTTAGAATCTCTTCTTTGTGGGAGTCTGGACTTTGACCTCTGTTCCCCTTGCACCAATAAGTGGCCAGTATGATTGCCCAATCTCTCTGCTCCTAGGTGGAGGTGGCTAGAGGTGGAATGCTTAGTAAATGCTCTTTGAGAGCCAAGTTTACCTTTCTGGATTCTCACATTTTCTTAGAAATTCATGTTAGTACTTTATTTATTTTTTTTTTAAAGAAAATCCTGTATTCTTAATCTATAACTACTAATCTATAATCTATAACACATCTTAGAGTTTTGGGCACATTCCCATACTCCTTTGATTTCCTCCTAGATAGGAAGTGCTTATTGACATTTCTTTCTTTTTAAAAATTTGTCATTTTTAGATATACATGACAGTAGGTGTATGTTGACATATTATACATACATAGGATGCAACTTATTACGATTTTGATCCCATTCTTGTGGTTGAACATGATGTGGAGTTACACTGGTTGTTTTTATTCATATATGAGCATAGGAAAGTTATGTCTGTTTCATTCTATTATCTCCTATTCCCATCTCCCCTCCCTTCCTTTCATTCCCCTTTGTCTATTTCTCAAATGTTTCGTTGACATTTCAAATCTAATATTACAAAACAAGGCCTTTTGTGTACTATATACAGACACACAGGAAGCTACAGGCTTCCAGCTGTCTGGTATATTCCATCCTCATACCCTAGCGCCTCATCTAAATGCACAGTCAGAAACCTCGGATTCATCATCAATCCGTCTTTGTTCTTGCCACCTTCTTTACATCCACTCTATTAGCAATTCCCCTCCACATAGCTTCAAAATCCCCCCATTTTTCTCTACTCTTCAAATCCACTACCACCACTCCACTCTGAGCCTTCATCATCCTCTCTCTTAGGTTCATTCAGACAAGACCTAAATTAGATTCAGGTCTTGCTTCTTCTCTTGTTGAGCTCATCATTTCCATTTTTAAATCCCAGACAGTGATCTTTAAAAATGTAATGGATATCACCAATTTCCCCTATTTAAATGTCATTCTTTGAAGTTGGGTGAAATCATTCTACTGACCAGAAATTTGATAACAACATCCTCCACCCTGTGGCTGCTTTCTGACCTCACCCAATGCACTGTTGTCTGTTTCTGCTTATCTGATAGGTAGAGCTCATAACTGTGAAGCTGTGCGGACTTCTTATTCTGCCTAGGAGCATGCTTCCCTAAATCTCTACTCTTACCTCAAGTGTCATATCTTCAGCAGGATCTTTCCTGACCATCCAATGGAAATTGCCACTCCTATCCAGTGAGTCATAATGTCTCATTTTCTGCATATTATCCTAGTCTAAAATGTTCTATTTATTCATTCTTTTTCCTGTTTAATATCTGTCATCTAGACTGGAATGTGCCTGTTATGTCCAGCTCCCCAAATAATATGTGACACATAAAATGTCCAAGAGGTACATTTTTGTGGTTGTTGAATAATGGAGAAATCTCCTTTGTGTTCCTTGAGTTGCTTTATTTTCAGACACGCACTCATTTGGATATATAGTTTGTTTCTCTTTTAGAAAAAATAGAAGGGCAGGGATAAAGTAGGATAAGGTGTGTACTTCAGCAGATGGTCCAGGAAAGCTTTCTTCTCTCTGCAAGAAGGTGGATGATTATGCCCCATGACCAGGTCTTCCTTGAATGACACATGACTGTAGTAGGTGGGGACCCTTTTGTAATCACTTGTGTCTACAATCCCCAGCAAGGGTTCCTCCAATCACTGTTCCTTCTCACCCTGAATCCTTCCTTCCACTCTACCTCGCTGAGACTTGCCTCTTTCTTGATTAGCACTGTGTACCACTTATTTTCCTCCAACACTCTAGCATTGTCTGACTTGAAAAAGGACAAATATTGTATGGTACCACTTACGCACCTAGAATAGGAAAATTCATAAGACAAAAAATAGATTAGGAACTGTCAGGGGTTCCGGAGGGAGGATGAAGTGTTAAGTAGTGCTTGATGCTTATAAAGCTTTTGTTTGAAGTAATGAAAAGGGTTTTGGAAATGGTCATAATAGTTGCACAACATTGTGAATGTAATTAATGCCACTGAATCTTATACTTAATTATGGTTAAAAGTGAAAAATTTTATGTAATTTTTATTTTACAGTAGTTTTTTTTTTGGTACGAGGGATTGAACTCAGGAGCACTCCACCACTGAGCCACATCCCCAGCCCTATTTTGTATTTTATTTAGAGACAGGGTCTCACTGAGTTGCTTAGTGCCTTGCTGTTGTTGAGTCTGGCTTTGAACTCACGATTCTCCTGCCTCAGCCTCCTGAGCTGCTGGGATTACAGGTGTGCGTCA
This sequence comes from Marmota marmota marmota, assembly GCF_001458135.2. Taxonomy (NCBI): domain Eukaryota; kingdom Metazoa; phylum Chordata; class Mammalia; order Rodentia; family Sciuridae; genus Marmota; species Marmota marmota. Next base: position 1,714,267 of record NW_026000020.1, read on the forward strand.
CCATGCCCGACTATTTTACCATAGTTTTAAAAATCAGTAATGTAATATACCAAGAAACAATAAATTGTATACTTTAAATGGGGTGAATGATATGTGAATTATATCTCAACAAAGTAGTTTTTATTTTCAAAGAAAAAAGGAAAAACTGTTGTCTTGAATTTGTTAGTGTCTGATTCTTTTAGATAGTTGTGTGTTTCATTTTCTCTTTTTTATGGACTTAGGTTAACTGCTATAGACGAACATTAAGTGCTTGAGAGATGATTGTTACACTAATGAGTAAATGCTAGAAGGAAGGAGATATTTAGTTGTGTAGATTTTAAAGCTTTAATTTGTCGCTGGTTGGTATTTACATGATGATTATCTTTCAGGATTTCATGTTCATTTTGCGTTACGTTTATTTTTTCCTACTCTCACCAGAACACAAAAACAAACAGAAAATGACTTCCTAGTTTTTAAGATGGAATAGTGAAACTCTCAGACTCTTATTTTAGATGATCTCAAAGCAAATACAGGGAGAAAAGAGCAAGAGTCGGGGCTCCCGTTGGCTCCTCTCAGGCCAAATTCCTAATTAGTTCCAGATCACATAACTCACACTTGGAAGGAAAGAGAAATTGCACTGCAAGTGGAAGTTAAAGGGATGTGTGAGTAGGTATTTCAGAGGCTGAGTTGGTGCCTCGGGTGAACCGTGACCTCAGGTGGCCTGTGGCCTCTGCTCTCTGTCATGCATTCGGTCCCGTAGTCTCACCTTTCAGTTTTACCCTTATTGTTAGAGGGATGTGCTTCCCTGCTCTCTAACTCAGATGAGGATTGGTGTTTTACCTCCACTTCTCGTGTGGCTTGTTGCTAACACATTTACTTGCTGTTTGCCTTTATGTTTTGTCTATGTTCTTGATGGCCTATCCTAAAATTCAGGAGGGATGTATCTTTACTGTGTGCACAAAGAATTTAGAGCTCCAGTTAGAATGACATACAAGAGATCCCTAACTTATCCATGGGCTGGTACATTCCAAATATGGCCTATACATATCTTGTTTAAAAATCAGAATGCAGGGGCTGGAGTTGTCGCTCAGTGGCAGAGCACTTGCCTAGCATATGTGAGGCACTGGATTTGATCCTTGGCACCACATAAAAATAAACATAAAATAAAGGCAAACTATCTATCCACAACTACCAAAAAAGGGGGAGAGGGGGGACTGGCTTCTAAAAAAATCAGAATGCATTTTTCTGTAATGACAATATTGTAAAAGGATATTGTATTCCCAAGATAACCCCCCAAAACCAATGAAACCATGAAGTTGTTAAGTTTTGGGGACTAGCGAAGAGTCTCAAACCCTATACCAGGTTGGACTGTAAGATTTGAGAGTCCTCAGAGTTTTATGGCCCTTCTTGACCCCACTTTAAACTCTGGAAGGTACCAGAAATTTGTCACTGCTGAAACATCTTCCTCTTCTCGTTGGTTTCCTGGTGAAATTCATGTTTGACCTTTTTTGGTGAGGATTTTATCGCTTTGAAAAGAACTAACGAGACCTTCTCTCCATGGGCTGAGAAGGAAGTAGCTTTGTAGGTCCGATTGGTAATTTCTGTTTAGGAGAATGATCAAGTTGATAAAGCTGTTGTGAGGCTCACAAGACAAGAATCACCAAAGGGGTTGGAAAGCAGTTGAGTGTTTTAAAATTGGAAGTAAGAGGAATATAAAGTATTGAAGGGAGCTCTATAAGCAACTATTCATTTATTTATGAGGGAGTACACATTGTCAATAGAAAACTGCAGGAACTCTCACAGAATATGGTGTTGAAACCAGCATCGACTAGTTTCTAGCCTACTTCATAGAACATCTGAGCCACATTACCATTTCTATTTTAGAATGCACAACTGCCAGAGTCATTAAATCTTATTAAATCAGTCTAAGACTATTGGGAGTCGTAATTGTCAGTTTTTATGCTCCGCGTAAACTCTTACCAAACTCTAGGCTTCCATAATTGTATTTGAGGCGCTTCTTTCCCAGAGCCCACACAAATAATTACAAATACCAAGGTGTTCAGGGATTCCACTTCTTTTATGTTTGGTCTTATAGGAATAAACATATGGTTGATTTTGACCCTCCAGCAAAGTAATGAAATGAATTAATTTCTGGATGATTAGCTGCATTTTATGGTGACTATATTGGCTTAATAACAAAGAAAAGCCATATGTACATGTGCTTCTGTGTGGATACAGATTAAGAAAATGGGGGAAAAGCAAATGCTTTGTTATGAGATTGGAATGCTGAATTTATGTTGTCTTCATCCTACTTCAAACAAGAGATTGTGGCTTGAACCACTCTGGTAATCAGTTTAGGTAGTAAGTGCTGTGACTACGTATCTCACATCTCAGTTTTCCAAAGGAGAAATAAACAATAATGCTGACAGCCTTGTAATTACCCATAAGAGCCAAAGAATCTGATAGAAATGAAAATAAGTGATTGAATCAAATAACAATCTAATTTTTCTATTTTTCATCTGACATCTGGGGAAGACTATAAGATAAATTTTCTTTCAACTTTTCTAGAATTGTCATAAAAATTGTATTGACGCTTGACAAACCTATTATTATAAACCTTCCATATTTCTGATAAGTTGACAATTTGATTATTTATTATCATTTTTCTGCTTTTTTTTTTTGTTAAAAATCTCTTGGGTAGATGGAGAGTTGATTAAAATTTAGTTGTCTAAAATCTTTCTTATTCCATCTTGTTCTTAAGGGTTTCTATTTATCAAATGCGCTCTCGTTTATTTTTTCATTCCTTTTCCTGTATATTATTATTTTGGCATTTTATTTGTGAGATGGATACTTGAAACAAAATAACTTAGTTGACTCTAAATACCAAATCTGCCTTCTGTTAATGTAGGAATTTATTTATTTGAGTTTGGTTTCCCTTCTTGATATGTATATCAAGCACTCTACCACTGGACTGCAATCCCAGTCACTCCTTTTTAAAAAAATGTCTCTAATTGTGCTAATATTTTAGTGGGAGAAGTTTCTTCCTGAACAAGATGATGATGAAGTCTTTGTCTTAGGATTTACCTATTTGACTTGAGATATTTGAATGACATGTGCTAGTAATGAAAATATTGTTTCTAATTTGTTAAATGGTCACCACATTTCTTTGCAACACATTAAATACTCTTAATACATTTTGGGGATAAAACTGTTAAATTGCTGCCTAAACTAGAGGTCCAGAGGTTTATAGGCTTTTGTTGTGGGCGGTGAGTGCCTACATGCAGGTCAAGAAAGAGAGCATGTCTAGCCCCCTGCCCATCTACCACCCCCAATCTCCATGTGATTTTTACTACTCAGTATACTCACCCACTGCTCTAGAGGTAACCATTGTTTAAATCTTATGATATTTTTTTTCTTGCATTTATTTATAACTCACCAGCTACATATAAATTTTAGACAGAATAGCTATGTTACCTGTCTTGGAACTTTTATAAAAGGACTCATAACTTGATTTATCTTTTCCATCTTGTTCCTTTTCTTGTTGTAATTGCTGTGCTAGGTATGGAACCCAGGGCCTCACCCATCCTAGGCAAGTGCTCTTCCCACTAGCTACCTCCCTAGTCCCATTTTGTTTCTTTCAGTCAATGTTTTATTTGCAAGTTTTATCCCTGTATCACATGTAACTATGGCCCATTAAATGTTATTACTGTATAGTGTTCTGTTGTATAACTTTACTGCAACTTGTTCATGCTTTTGCAGGTGAACATTGGTGTTTAGAGTTTTGTGCTGTTATGATACCTACTGCTGGGAATATTCTTGCACCTACCTCAAAGCACACATTTCTTTAGGGCATATACCCAGTGAAGTAACTCCAAAAGAAATGGAGTAACCCCCCAAACTCTTGCCATAATTAGGCCTCTTATCAACAAAATTTTACAAAGAATGTCAGCAGGATTTCTGCAGAGAGCTTAGTATGGTTTGGAGCTTCCTTTTTATTGTAAATGGCCTTTACCTTAATCTGACCGGTTTCTCTTTCTTGTAAAAGCTAAGTCTACAATCAAGCAAAAATGCTATCTCTGTTTTTTTTTTTTAATTTCTTGATAATAACTCATGAAAACCTCTGTCTAGCCTAAGAATATGGAACAACATTACCTCCATGTAACCACCGAGTGTTACATAAATCTTCCCCCACTGGGTATAAATATAAATAAATTTCCAGACCTGGGGTCCAGAGACTTTTAGGCATTAGCTTCTCTGGACTGCTGCAACTTAAATACACCTGCTTTCTGAGCATTCCTCCGGTGTTCACCCTCGTTTGTCCTGAGTCACTAGGAGTGAAATTGGTGGGTGCAGTGTTGAGCCACATGCAGGAGCCTTGGTCCCCAGTGTGACAGTGTTGAGGTGGTGGGACCTTAAGATGTGGGGCTTTGTGGAAGGTGGTTAGGTAACAGGGAGCCACTGAAAGGGATTAATGCTGGATGAATGGAGAGAGTGGGTTTTAACACGTGGGAGAGCATGTTGGTGTAAAGAGAGTTCACTGCATGTGCTTGTGCCCTTCAGCATGTGGCTATTTCCCATTCTGTTTTTCTGCCATGTCGTGACACAGCCAGGGGTCCCTCACTATAGTCTGAACAGATGAGGCTGCCCGATCATGAACTTTCAGCCTCCAAAACTGTAAGCTAAGGAAACTGCTTTTCATTATAAATACCCAGCTTTGAGTATTCTGTTGAAGCAACAACAACAAAATGTGTTGTCAGTGAGTCATAAGGTGTTTGAATCTAAAGATTTAACAGGAAAAGCCAAATCTTCCCTCCCAAAGTTTCACTATAAGATGAAATTGTTTGGAGTAGGATTAATAGTTCATACTTCTATATTTTTGCACTTATGTTTGTCAATAAATATTTTAATTTAACTTTTTGTATCCAGAACTTGTATCAACGTTTTATTAGAATCATGAAATGAAGTAGACAGCTTTTCTTTTTCTCATTTATTGAATGACTTGCGTAATAGAGAATGTATGTGCCATTAGCATTTGGTAAAATTACCTGTAAAACTACCGGGTCATGATGGAATATGGCAATGAGAAGGTTTGATGCCTACATACATTTAAATATTAATACCAAAAAACCCAAATAATTCAATCAGTAAATGGGACAAGGAACTGAATAGACGCTTCTCAGAAGATGATATACGATCAATCAACAAATATGAAAAAATGGTCAATATTTCTAGCAATTAGAGAAATGCAAATCAATACTACTCTAAGATTTCATCTTACTCCAGTCAGAATGGCAGCTATTAAAATACAGATGACAATAAATATTGGCGACACTGTGGGGAGAAAGGCACACTCATACACTGCTGGTGGGACTGCAAATTGGTGCATCCAATCTGGAAAGAAGTATGGAGATTCTTTGAAAAACTGGAAATGGAACTGCCATTTGACCCAGGTATCCCACTCCTCAGTTTATACTCAAAGGACTTAAAAACAGCATACTACAGGGACACAGCCATATCAATGTTTATAGCGGCACAATTCATAATAGCTAAACTGCGGAACCAACCTAGATGCCCCTCAGTAGATGAATGGATAAAGAAAATGTGGCATATATGCACAATGTAATATTACTCAGTATTAAAAGAGAGTAAAATTATGGCATTTGCAGGTAAATGGATGGAGTTAGAGAATATCATGCTAAGTGAAATAAGCCAATCTCAAAAAAACGGGGCCGAATGTTTTCTCTGATCAGTGTGTGGCTAATCCATATGGAGGGGCATGGGATAAGTGGAGGAACTTTGGATGGGACAAAGGGGAGTGGGGGTGGGGTAAATGGGTATGAAAGACAGTGGAATGAGATGGACATCATTACCCTAGGTACGTATATGATTGCACGAATGGTTTGACTCTTCTTTGTGTACAACTGGAGGTATGAAAAATTGTGCTTTATTTGTGTAATATGAATTGAATTGCATTCTACTGTCATATATAACAAATTAGAATAAATAAAATAAAATAAATAAAAAATAGCTATTTTTCTAGAAATGATTTTGATTACATATTTTACTAGATTTTGTTTAGAACTTAAAAAATGAATTTAGTAAGATAATTTACATGACAGAAAGCTTCCTTTTAAATGTAAGACATATGATTCCTTGTTTTTTAAAAACTATATTAAGAATTGTGTATTCATCATACATTATCTAAAACATTTCCATACTCCTCGAAAGAAACCTGGACCTGTTAGCCATCACTCCCCATTGTCCCAAACCCTCAGTCCTAGGCAACCATTAATGTACTTTTTATTTCTTTATATTTGCCTGTTCTGGACTGCTTTAGCTGCTTTTTGTTGCTATGACTGAAAGACACGACCAGAACAATTCTAGGGAGGAAAAGTGTATCTGGGGCTCCCAGCTTCAGGGGTCTCAATTCATAGATGGCCAACTCCATTGCTCTGGGCTGTAGGTGAGGCCAAACATCATGGTGGAGGAGTGTGGTGGAGGAAACAGCTCGGGGCATGGTACCAGGAAGCAGAGAGAGAGCTCTTCTCACCAGGGACAGAATATAAACCCCAAAGGCACATCCCTAGGGACCCACCTCCTCCAGTCACATCCTATTTGCCTACATCACCACTCAGTTAATCCCTATCTGTGACTAACACACTGATTAGGTTAATACTATCATAACCCAATCATTTGGCCTCTAAAGTTTCTTGTATTGTCTCACACATAGCTCTTTTCACTTTCTTGATAGAATCTCTTGAAGCAAAAATGTTATTTATTTATTTACTTTTTATTACTCAGGGGCACTGGACCACACATCCCAGCCCTATTTTGTATTTTATTTAGAGACAGGGTCTCCTTGAGTTGCTCAGTGCCTTGTTGCTGCTGAGGCTGGCTTTGAATTTGCAATCCTCCTGCCTCAGCCTCTGGAGCTGCTGGGATTACAGGAGTGCACAACTAAGCTTGGCCAAAAATGTTAATTTTAATGGCATGCAACTTATCTATTTTTTTCTTTTTCTGCTGTCATGTTTTAAAAACCATTGCCTAAACCATGTCTTGCGGATTGACTCTTATGTTTACTTCAGTGAATTTTATAGTTTTATCTGTTATATTTAGATCTATAAAACATTTTAAATTATTTTTTAAATATGACGTAGAAGTCCAAATTCATTCTTTTCTTTGCATGTAGATATCCACTTGAACCAGCATCACTAGTTGAAAAAATTATTTCTCCCTTGGATGTTCTTGGCAACTTTGTTAAAAAAAAATATCCACTGGCTGTTAACATGAAGGTTTATCTCTGAACTCACCATTTCATTGCACTTATGTGTGCATGTTTTTCCTTAAGCCATGGTTACCCAACCTTGATCATTGCAGTTTTGTTGTAAGGTTTGGTGTTGGAAAGTATAAATCCTTTGAATTTGTTCTTCATTTTTAGGATTGTTTGGCTCTTCTGGGTCACTTGAATTCCCACGTGGATTTTTGAGTCAGCTTGTCATTATATATTTTTTAAAAGTGGAACTTTCTTGATTATAAGTCTTTTGTAGGAGAAAGACATGTGCTGTTAGAATGTCAGAAACTATTTGTGACACCTCTCTGTACCTTCACCCTTCATTCAACCCTGAGAGCTGACAGTACAATTGGAACATGGCCCAGGTCCTGAGGAGGCTGTCTGTGTTAAGAGCTGACAGTACCTGGGCTGAACCTGGCTTTGACATTCACTGGTAAGGTAATTATTATACACTTCTCAAAAATGTCCATTTCCTAATCCATAAAGGGGCAATAAAATATCTCCTAGCTTCATGTTGTGGCAACAATGTCCCATAACAAATAACCACAAAACCCCAATGACAAACTATAATAAGCATTTATTTTTTACACATCTGTGGCCAGTGGGGGGCCAGCTACTTAGCTTCTTATGCCAACAGAGCTCACTCACAGAGATGGTGAGGGTGACTGGTGGTTGGCAGGTTCTGTGTTCATTGCACTCCATTGTCCCCTAGCAATGGCACAGGCTAAGCCAGAAGTCTCAGTCATGGCAATTTATCTGGGTGAAAAATAGATTTGTAAACTGGGAAACACAGGTTCAGTTAGAAACCAATCGAATGCTCCACTGAGGGGAAGCAGTAAGAGCTTTTTATAATAGGAAAAGGGGAAGGGAGTTTGTGCAGCTTCCCATTCTTGGTGGACTTCAGTAAAATGGACCGAGTGGCACAAATCAGGGTAGTTACAGATTTTACAAATTCATTGAAAACTGCTCCCTCTGAAATTTCTCTTGGCCCAAGAGGACCTGTCAGGAGTTTCAAGGCTCACGAGGGATTTTTTGCTCTCTCTGAAATCATTATGATTTTTATTTTATCGGAGGCCACCTGATAAAATATAAGATATCTGATAAAGGGCACAGATCAGAGAGGGCTGAAGCATTTGGTGCTGTTTTTGCAATGCCATCATTAATCTCCCAACAGGAGTATTTCACTTCCTTCCTACATGTAAAACATACTCACCTTGCCCTTGACACCCCAAAGTTCTAACCAATCAAGGCATCAGGCTCAAAAATTGAGATTGTGTAGTCTACATCAGATCCAGATATCCTTCTCTTGATGGAGAGACCCATCAGCTAAAAGCAAATATATCTATATGCTTTGACTCAACATATAGTGAGAAGAAGAAGCATAACTCCAATGAACACCCACTTAGGAATAGGAATGAGAAGCATGGAAAAAATCCTAAAATAGGACTGGAAAGGGTGGCCAGGTCGCCCTGTCTTGGGAGAGGGGGTACGTTCTTCTCTTTTAGGCTCCAGTTCTGCTCCCTGGGGGCTCACTGTGGGCTCTGCCTTGTCCTTCCTTTTCTATCACAGTTCTCAGCCAAATATAAAGAGAGTTGGAAAATGGGCCCTTTGAACAATTCTTTCATTCTGCTACCTAACTATGAAAATCAGTGGCCCACAGGCATCTTCATGCCTTGTACATTTTTAGTTTGGGATGCTGGCACTTAAACCTGGATAGCTGTCTCAAAACTTTTGTGGATTTGCAATGTTATCCGAATTTATTCCTTCCTCATATGTCAAAACCTGCTTCTACAATTCTTTTTGAGAAGCCTCTCTCTCTAGGCATAATCTCCGCTTCTTTGGGCATGTCGGGCTGCTGCAGGGCAATGCCATTAGGATTTCTAGAAGCCTTTTCATTCCACTTGGAGGATCTAATAGGCATTGACTCAATTCTTTCTGAGGTCTCAGACCTGGGCTTAAGTCTACATCCTTGCTTTGGTTTTTATCTGAGGCCATGTTCTACTCACACTACTCTTGGATTTGACCTTTTCACCTAGGCTGGGAATATATATTTTTTTGGCTGGAGAAATTGGAGGTAAGAAACTATTTTTCAAACAGCACATCTCCAGTTCTTTCTAACCCATCTGAATTCCTGCAAACAAGGTCAGTTCTTGTTAAAATTCATACCATGCTTTCAGTACTGAGTCAAATCCAGCTAGTACAGTACCAGCTGAAGCTTTCAATGTTTTGTCCAGCAGTCTCCTTTCCCAACTTCGAAGGTTCAGCAGGTAAGTCTTGTCTTTTGAGTCATCTATGGTGAGGTTTTCACTAAATGCTTCCTCAGCACGTTTGTAGCCTCCGCCTGACAACTACAACAAAAATCACCCCCCTTACCACACACGTGCACGCACAACACACACACACACACACACATACACACTCATACTCATTCTCCCTATGGTAGGGCTTTGCCTTTACTACCAATTTCTGTACCAATTAGCTATTGCTGAATAATAATTATGCCAATTTTCATTGGCTCAAACACAAATCATTTATTTTTCTAGCTCACAAGTCATGAAGATGTTTTTTTCCCTAATTTTGCCTGAGCTCACATCATCTCAGATGGTCTTGTTTATGCGTCCGTCAGTCTCCCAGGCATCCTGCTCTCCATGGCCTTGACTGGGGTGGCCAACAGCCAAAGCTCACTCCACACATGTCCCCACCTGGTCAGCCAAAGCACGTCTTTCTCATGGCAACAGCCTAAGCGCACAGGGCAAGTGGAAACTGGAAAATGCTTTTATAATCCTCTGTTTGTGTTGTGTCTCCTGACGTCTTGTTGGCTAAAGCACACCATAGCCACTCTGAGCATCAAGGGCCCTGGAAATACTTATTGTTATTAGAAACTCTGGTCACACAATGAAGATCATGGGTGTGGGGTGGGGTTAAATTTGGATTCAATAGTGCAACCATTTCTCCATAAAGGATATATGGATATCAGCATATATACCAACATGCACATATACACATATATCTAGACACAGGTATGTAGATAGATAAGCATGCACATATGGTCTGGCCCCTCTTTAGAATGCACAGCAGCTGACATTCTTTGATCTCAGCCCTGAAATCTTGGCCTGAGTTAATATAAAAATTTTGTTGTTATCATCTTGTAACATTTATGGTAGCTAGATTGTAACAACAACAACAACAACAACAACAACAACAACAACGAATATTTATCAGGTTTTAACTGGAACCGAATTAAAAGTCCTTTACACCTGTCACTTTTGTGATAACTTCATGATAATCCTGAATGGTGAATTGCATACTTCCCTTTCTGAACCAGGATCCAGCCAGGGTAGCAGATTAAGCCTTGAACGGGATACAAAATAAAGCTTTAATATTGAATTAGTCTGGATTTTTTAATACTTGAAAAATCAGAATTATTATAATAACTGGGAATGATCAAAATAACTGTGGGATCTTCTTATGGCTTTTTACAGGGCTAGATATAAGAGAACTGGCTTGGCACACAGGGAAAGGTAGTGCTGGTGAAAAAGTGAATTTGCTTCAAGTCGGGCACGGTGGCTCAGCTGGTAATCCCAGCAGCTCAGGGGGCTGGGGGCAGCAGGATCACAAATTCAAGGGCAACCTCAGCAATTTAGCAAGGCCCTGAGTAACTTAGCAAGACCCTGTCTCAAAATAAAACATAAAAAAGAACTGGGGGTATGAAAGAACTGGGGGTATGGCTTGATCCCTGCTGTGTTCAACTCCACCCTGCTGCCAAAAAAAAAATAAAAAAAAAGTGAGTCTTCTTTCAATAAATTAGGTATGGGTACAAATAAGTTTTCAGAAACAGCATCCGGGTAAGCAGAATTCAGGTAATAAGGAATAATATTATTTATATGTTTAATATAATTTGCTTTCAGTTTCCAACTGAGAAAAGCACAGCATCTCCTATCTATTTCCCACCCACCAACGTTGCCTTCTCAACAGTTTTTTCAGACACAATGTTACATTCAACATCACACAACCTGTGTCCACAGGCTTTGCAGTTCATCCTAAAATTGAAAAGGATAAGAATTCGGCGCAGTCTGTGCCGCTAAGCCATCGTTTTCTTAGAAAATCCATCAACTGTAATAAATGTGGGAGTTAGAGAGTGTGTCTGACCCAAATAAGAAAGGTTTTGGGTTTGTAGCCATTTTTGTGGGTGGCTATTCTCATGATGAAAGGTTTGTCCTCGGGGAAACTCACACGTGTGTCCGTCACTGGGGAATGGATAAAATTGGGTGGTCAGGATGCTGTCACGGCCAGATCTATACCAATTGGTCCCTCTAGCCCACAACTTGAGTGAATTTGTTTCTGGGGCCTCTTGTGTGCCACTGATCTATTATTCTACTCAAGTTGAAACCACCCATTTTAATGATTGTTTTAATAAACCTTGTTCGTACTCAGGAGTGTCTTCTGAAGGAGCACACAGCATACTTAATTTTTTTTTTTTTTTAATGTTACTGTGTGTCAGTCAGCTTTTCATTGCAGTGACCAAAATATCTGAGAAGAGCAACTTGAGTAGGACAAGTTTATTTAGGGCTCATGGTTTCAGAGGTTCAGTCTAGAGTGGGTGCCTCCATTGTTCTGGGCCTGAGGTGAAGTGCAGAGACATCAGGGCAGCAGAGCCTGGATCTAATCCCAAGGCACACCCTGAGTGAGTACCTCCAGTCCTGCCCAGCTGCCTACAGTCACCAGCTAGTTGATCTTTCCAAATTATTAATCCATCAACTAAATCAATCCACCGATTAGGTCACAGCTCTCATAATCTAATCACTTCACCTCCTGCTTTAACAAAGGAGCTTTTGGGGGACACTTCATATCCAAATCATACTGTACTATATATAACTTTTCGATGAACTGTGTGCATCATACTTTTCAACATTGACATACTTGACCTAATTATTCTATTTTGCTTTCTAGCTACATCATACAATTTTTATTGACTTTGAAACCACTGATTTATCATTTACAAGATATGTTAACTGAGTAACAAAAGTTAGCACTGAGGAACTAAGTCATATCAAGGTCATGCTCTTCCTTTGATGTGCCCTCGGTAAGTGTTACCACATTCCCAACCATGGCTTTTGGAAAACCAAATGTGATCATGTCTTTGTTTAAAACTTAACGATGTTTTTCTGTGGTCTTTATGTACCAGTCGAAAATCCTCAGTACGTTACTCCAGGTCTTCCATGATCTGTCCTTGGTTATTTTCTGTCTCCTTCACCTATTGCCCTAGCTGCACTTTGAGATTCTCATTAGCATTTTCCTCTGCTACACCAGCTGAGAGTCATCTCATACTTTTTGTATCCTAAAGTTTCCCTTTGGAATTGCTGCAAGACTAATGATCTTTCTTGACGACATCTCCCATCTTCATTCCTTCCCCTCTCTGCTCTTACACTTTTCTCACTGTCATGAAAGGAGACAATTGTGCCTACCATCAGGTGTTTGACAAGAGTAACCCATAAAACATTGACAAACAATAGGGATTAATCTGTCTTACAAAATGGTAAATCCATATTGATCNTTTTTTTTTTTTTTTTTTTTGAGAGAGAGAGAGAATTTTTTGATATTTATTTTTTAGTTTTCGGTGGACACAACATCTTTATTTTATTTTTTAATGTGGTGCTGAGGATCAAACCCAGCGCCCCGCTCATGCCAGGTGAGCATGCTACCACTTGAGCCACATCCCCAGCCCCAAAATAGTAATTTTTAAGGTAGGATTTGGGGATATGTAGGCCAGATAAAGAAGGCACGTTGCTAACAAATTACATAAGTGGGTGCAGGCTCACAAGCAAATGTTGAATACATATGCTGAATCAGGGTGTCCATGACCTTGACTACATTCTAAAAACATAGCCTGCCGGAAACCTTGGTGAGGGAGACTAGCTAGAGCCATTTTGGATCTGCCCTAAAAATTCTCATGAGGATTTTAGGGGATGTAAGTTTTCAGTTTTTAGGAATAAATGCCAAGGTGTGTGATTACTGGATTGTATGTTAAGGGTATATTTAATTTCTTAAGAAGCTACTAAATTATTTTCCAGGATTGTTGTACCACTTTGCATTTACTACCAGGAAGTATGGTAGATCCAGTTTCTCTACATCATTGCCAGCATTTGATGTTTTCTCTCTTTATTTCAGTGTTTCTAATAGATGCATAGAATATTTAAGCACTGTTTTTGTTATGGCTTGAATTCACATCAAAATTCATGGGCTGAGATGTGGCTCAGTTGGTAGAATGCTTGCCTAGCATGCATGAGGCACTGGGTTCAACCCTCAGCACCATATAAAAATAAAAAAATAAATATTTAAAAAAATTAATTTCTATGGTGGTAGTCTTAAGAAGTGGGGTCTTTGGAGCAAGCCCTTAAGTCATGAAGTTTCTGTCCTCATTAATGAATTATAGTGCCTTATAAAATGGCTGGTGGATTGGCCTCAGCCCTATTTTGTCCTTCTATTATGGAAGCAGACACTCAGCCTTCACCAGACATTGAATCTGCTGGAGCCTTAATCTTGGACTTCAAAGTCTCTAGAACTGCAAGAAATATTTTCTATTATTTATAAATTAAACAGTTTGTGGCATTCTGTACCAAGACAGCCTTCACTTGCAATTCCCTAATGGTTACATGTTGGACTTTTTTTTTCATGAGATCATTTTTAATTTCTGCATCTTAGTGAAATGTTTCCTTATGTCTTTTGCACATTTATAATTTAATTTTAAAATTAATGTGTAGACTTTATATATTATAGTACAAGTTCTTTTTCAGATATGTCGTTTGCATCTATTTTTTTTTTTGCCTTTTCATTTTCTTAACAGGATCTTTTGCAAAGCAAAAGATTGGGATTTTATTGAAAATTAATTCAGTTTTAAAAAATTGTGATTTTTGTACCATGTCTAAGAACTCTTTACCAAGGTCTATATCCCTAAGATTTCTCTCTTGTGATGTTAGATAAGTTTTATAATTTGAAAATTTACATTTAAGTCTATGATCCATTTTGAATTAATTTTATGTAAGATATAAGATATACATTAAGGTTCATTTTAGTCTCTGTGAGTGAGCAATTTCTCTGGCATGACTTGTTAAAATGACTGTCATCCCTCTACTGAATTGCATTAATACATTTGTCAAAAATCAGTTTTCCATATTTATAAGAGAATATTTCTGGATTCTGTGCAATTGATTTATAAGTATTTCCTCATCCAGCACCACCAAATCTTGATTATTATTGCTTTCAGTAATTCTTGAAGATAATAATTCCTCTCAACTTTATTTTTTTAAAAATTGACTTAGCTATTCTAGTTTCTTTATCTTTCCATATAAAATTTTAAAAGAATTTTATCTACATTTATAGAAAAATCTTGCTTAGATTCTGTAGAAATTGCACTAAACCAGTAAATTAATTTGTAAAGAACTGTTATTCCTTTGTGTGTGTGTTTGTGTTTGTGTGTGCTAGGGATTGAAACTGAGGCCTCTAGATTAGTGCTTTAATCACAGAGCTACCTTTTAAGTTCTGGCATTCCTGCTACATTAATTCTACCAATCCATGAACATGGTATGTTTCACCTATTTTTAGCCAATAAGTTTCAATATGCATGTATGTTAGATATGCAGTTAAAGTATTTTTTAAATAATAAGTAGTATTTTATTTTAAATTTATGTTCCCGCATGTTCTCTGCTAATATATATAATACAAATGATTTTTATGGTAATCTCATACCCTTAGATATTGCTGAACTCATTTTTTAGTTCTATCAACTTTTGCAGATTTATTGGTCTTTTCTATATTGACTATTATGTCATCTGTGTAATGGGATAGTTTTATTTCCTCCTTTCCTATCTGTGTGCATTTTATTTTCTTGCCTTATTTCCAGTACTATGGTGAGTAAGAGTGGTGAGAGTAGACATAACTTGTCTGATTTTTGCATCAAAATAATGCTGAGCTAAAATGAACTGGAAAGTATTATTTCCTCTTCTCTTTTCTGGAGACAGTATAGAATTAGTGTTGATTCTTTAAACATTTGGCAGAATTCTTCAATGAAGACACATGGGCCTGGGAATTTCTTTCTTAGTAATTTTAAGTTACAAATTTAATTTTATTAACCATTATAAGGCTATCAACATTATTTTGTATTGAGGAAATTGTGCTAGTTTGTGGTTTTCGAATAATTGGTTTATTTATTCCTGTTGTGGAATTTATATGTATAGAACTTTTCATATTATTCTCTTCTTATCCTTTTGTTATCTGCAGTGTCTGATATTGGCAATCTGTGTCTTCTTTTTTTTCTCTCCCTTTGTCAGTCTTGCTAGAGGTTTTATGACTTTTTAACCCTTCATCTGTTTGACATCTTTATTGTATGTATGCATGCTTTATGGTACTGAGGATTAAACCCCAGGGTTGTTCTACCCGTGAGCTTCAATCCCAGTTTTATTGATTGATTGATTGATTTTGAGCTGATCTAAGTTGCCAAGGCCAGCTTTGAACGTGTGATTCTCCTGCCTCAGGTTCCCAAGATGCTGGGATTATAGGTATGCATCCATTCTGTTTTTGTGTGGTAATATAATTTAATTCTCTCTTCTTTATTATTTTCTTTCTTATAATTTTCTTTGTGTTAATTTTTCTGTTTTTAATTTTTCTTTTTTCTAGGTTTTAAAGATGGGAGCTTAGATTATTGATTTTTTAATTTTTCCTTTTTTTCCTAATGGATATGATTAGTGTATATAATTTCCTCTCAAAACCACTTTAACTGCATTCTACAAATTTTGTTACATTTCTTTCCATTTTTATTTCGCTCAATATAGTTTTTATTTCCCTTGAGGTTTTCTCTTTGACTCGAGTTATTTAGAAGATTGCTATTTAGTTTCTAGGTGTTTGAAGCTTTTCCTACAATCTTTATTCAGTTTTAATTTGATTTCATCCTGGTCAAGAAACACTGTATCATGATTTTAATTATTTTAAATTTGTTGAGGTTTGTTTTATGATCCAGGATGTGTGCTTTCTTATAATGAATTTAATAAGCCTTTGAAAAAAGTGCTTATTTTGCTGTTGTTGGGTGTTGTGTTCTGTAAATGTCAGGTATATACTGTTGCTTGGTGGTTTTGTTGAGATCTTCTATCTTCTTGATTTTCTGTATAGTTGTTCTATTGATTGTTGAGAGAGAGGTATTGAAGTCTCTCAGTATTATTCTGGTTTTTACCACTTCTCCTTTCAGTTATTTCAGATTTTGCTTTATGTACATATTTGGTACCGAGGATTGAACATAGGGATGCCTAACCACTGAGCCACGTCCACCCCTCTTTTTAAATTTTGAGACAGCGTCTGGCTAAGTTGCTTTGCGTCTCCCTAATTTGCTGAGACTGGTTGGTCTTGAACTTGCAATCTTCCTAACTCAGCCTCCTGAGTCGCTGGGATTATAGGCGTGTGCCACCATATTTAGCTTTAATCTTCCTTTGAAGCAGGTTTCCTCAGACATTGCTCTGATAGGGGAAGTGGGCACCAATTCTTTACTGCCAGATGGGGGGAAATCCAGGTTTCCTACTTGGCCTTCATTGACGCTGCCCAGATGAGGAGGGCACCTCATTACTTGTGGGGTGGGTGGGGTTTCAGGAATCCCACTATGCCTTGCTATTTACACCTTGGCTGATTGGAGCTGGGGTGACTCACCACTGTTTCTTGCATGGTCTCAGACAACACATGCTGCAGGGGCCTCATTACCACTGGTTAGTGGTGAAAGTCCAACCTCGCCACCTAACCATCTCTGAAGCAAGATGGCAGAGTGTGGGGTTCTCAGTACTCTTCCTTGTGTGATTTCCATTGATACCAAGAGAGGGAGCCCACTATTACCTAGCAGGGCTGAAAGTCCTGACTCATAACTCAGACTTTTCTGGTACCACTGTCCTGGGAAGTGAGCAGCACATCACTGTAGGCAGTTGTTAGGAAATCTAGGTTCTCCATTTTGTGTTTGTGGAGGGCTGGGGCAGTAAGGTTTTGGGGGACATTGGCTTGAGTCATGCTGTTATGGGCTAAATATTTTCAGTCTTCCTGAACTTCCCCCTTTACATCCTTTGGATAGACAGGGAAGTCTTGGGACACTTTTGTTTGTCTTCATTGAATTTTCTGGATTGTTGGCTTTTCTAGCATCTAGTTCAGAATAAATGATGATGAAAGAAAGCTCAATGAACTTGCCACCATGTTTTTCCCAGGGTCTCACTCTCCCTGGCTGGATTGACTTTTCTGTTCCACCTTTCAGAATATTTTTTTTTCTGTCTTATACATAATGTCATTAGAGGAAGAATTAGGAAAATGAGAGTCTGCCTCATCTTGTAAGGGAATTAATTAATATTTTTGTGGTATTGGGAATTGAACCCAGGGCCTCACACATGCTAGGCAAGTGCTCTACCACAGAGCTATATCCCCAGCCCTACCCCATCTTTCTGGAAACAGACATCTTTAAATGCCTTACCCACATCTTCCTACTTTGCCTAGAGGTCTCCCTCAGTGTGTATTAGATAGGCTAACAATAGCCTCTGTAGTCATCAAACTCTCCATGTCCAGAGACGTGACATCACACACAGTTATTTTTCATGTGTGTTACTGTTCCACATGTGAGTGCTCCTGATTGACATGTGGCGTCTTCCAAGTGGCAATTTGAGAATCCTGGCAGATAATGGAGGATTATTATAATAGTTAATAATAGGCTTTTCTTTAGGTCTTTGTCTTTTTGTGTTTACAGCCCTGCCCTAGGGGATATCACCCATAACTGTGGTTTTGAACAGCTTGCTGTCATCCCCAGGTCACTTCCATACTGACATGGGGAAGTGGGGCAGGGAGAATAGATGGCACCACTGGCCGACTCTACATAACTTACTCTCCAGAGCTCCCTGTGAGACCAGGCTGAGACCAGATGTCAGTGGAACCCACATCTCTGTCTAGCTTCCTCCTCGGTCCTCTTGCTTCTCTTGTATGCTTTTGATCTTGTCTGAGATTGTCCCCTAAATAAATAGTTTTTATAAGAATCCCCACCTCAAAGTTCTGGGCTCTGCTTCTAATGAATCTGAGGTCATCTATACACACAGATCCTCAGATTTCTATTTGCAGCCTGCACCTCCCTACTGAATGTGCTCATCACCATTTCTAATGGAATTCATTTAAGCTTGCCACAACCAAGACTAAAGTCCTGATCATTTTTGCCTTACTAACACTGTTCTTCCTGGAACTCTTCACCTCTCTACATAGAAACTTATTACTCCATTGGCTTTGTCTGAAAGCCTTGATGTCATCATTGACTCCTCTCTTTCTCTCTACCTCCCTTATCTGTAGTTTCACTTTCTGGGATTTTAGTTGCCTGCACTCAATCATGGCCTGAAAATATTAAATAAAAAATTCTGGAAATAAACAA
Source organism: Marmota marmota marmota (assembly GCF_001458135.2). Classification (NCBI taxonomy): domain Eukaryota; kingdom Metazoa; phylum Chordata; class Mammalia; order Rodentia; family Sciuridae; genus Marmota; species Marmota marmota. The sequence continues at coordinate 1,732,962 of NW_026000020.1, forward strand.
TTTGTAAGTTTTAAATTGCATGCCATTCTGAGTAGCATGATGAAACCTTATGCCATTCTGTTCTGCCCCACCTGGGACATGAATCATCCCTTTGTCCAAAGTATCCATGTTGTATATGCTACCCACCTGTTAGTCACTTAGTAGTCATCTTGGTTATCAGATCACCTGTTATGGTATGAGAGTTGTTTTTTTTTTTTTTTAAATTCAAGTAGCTATTATTTTACTTAATAATGATGCTAAAGTGCAAGAGTAGTAATATTGTCAACTCAAATAATCAAAGAGAAGCTATAAAGAATTGAAAATGTGAAAGATCATCATAGGAATATATGTAGAGAAAAAAAACACAGCATGTGTTGATTCATTAATATCCACCATTTCAGGAACCCCTTGGGAGATCTTTGCACTTATCTTCTTGTAGATAAAGGGGAACTACTGTGTAATTTAGGAAGAAAAGGAGAAACCCTTCAAATAAACATTTCAAATTGATTATGAAACTCCATAATAGAAAGAAGATAATGCTGTCTACCAACCATGACACAATTCATGAAAGTAATCCTATGTAGTCCATGAATTTACCTTCACCCCGCCTCTTATCCCTCTGAAGTTTTTTTTGTTAGATGTTTCTCCTGCCTCAGTGAATGCACTCAACCTTTGCTCAGCAATTCTGTTTTATGTGTCACATAAGCAGGATGTAACCCAGCATCATTAACTTGAGGAAACTGTCCTTTCTCAGGACTTAAATGTTGCTTTCGAGACTAACTAAAAATGTACAAATTTCATTCTGGTGAACATTTGCTTCACTAATATTAATTTACAACATGCTGCTCTGTTGTCATGCCATCCTATGTACCCCAAATATTTTTGTTTTAAAACCAAATCATAATAACCTTTTTCTCTTCTAAAATTGTTCTTGTCAGGTCTTTTGGTCACAGTAGAAAAAAAAATCCAACTAAATACTCCTTAAACAAATCAAAGATCTCTTTGAAGATGTAAGAAAAAACAAACTCAGTTTCTCCTATTCTACCTTCCTTCAAAACTGACTCAAAGTCAAATTGGTCAGAAAATAGGTTTTATTCAAATCCAGTTTTGAAGGAAGGTAGAAGAAACTTATTGCTTCAAAATTCCCATCTTTGAAATCTCTGGAGGTGAGCAAAGGTTTTAAAGGAGGAGAGATGGGAAAGAGGCAGCCAAGTGAGACCAAAGGCAGGAAAGATACCTGCCTTCTGCTCATCTGCTTCCAGACTTAGCCTGTGTTAGACAGGCCTGAGCAGGGGGAAGTCTCCACCCTCAGCTTCCTGCACACCCTGGAGGGGTTGTAAAACTTCAGTCTCCACTATCTGCATGAGGAAGTTGTTCTTAATTTCAGAGAAGGCCCCTCCAAATTCAGACTCTTTCAATCACTCCCTGCACCTTTAGCTCATCCCCTCAATCTTGAGGGAATTGAGGCTTCTGTGTCATCTGGTTTATAGTCCATGGTTGGATTATTTTGCAGAACTCAAACATAAGAGGTCAGATGCTTATTTTCGAAGGAGACAAATTCTGAAATACTTAATAGCCCTGCCCAAGGGAAGGATTTCAGTATTAGTTTGCTTAAGAACTCTCTTTCCATAACTTCCCAGCTGTTTCTGTTTTTGGTGGGGTTTGACATGGGACTCCATGTGATTTTCTTCCCTGTCTTTGAATGATTTCTGCTGATTATTTTCCAAATGTATTTGCTTCAATGTTGTGAGTCCTTTGTCCAGTTCTTTGATCTGGGATTGTCCCATTTTGAAAGGGAAGTGATAAATGATTTGAGTCAGCATCAGAAGACCCCCACTTTGGCCAATTTTAAACAACAGAAGATTTTTTGGAAAGATTAACTCTTAGGCTAGAAAGACACAATATGCTAATAAGAGCAAAACCATTGTATATGTTTCAAGATTTTGCTGTTGTTCTTTGTTTCTTCTGTTTTTGAATTCTGAGGAGGGAGAATAAATGCATTTGCATATTCTAGGGCTCATTTGCTTTTAACTAATAAATGCATATAAGAGTTGAATGAGGGTGGGGTGGACTGTAGACATTCCCATTAGATGTAAGCTTCTTGGCAGAGACAGCATTCTTGAAGACAGGCTGTTGGTGTGGCTCCCCAAAGGAGATGTTCTGGCTTGGGCGCAGACTGCTATGTTTGTTGGACAGGGTAGTGGCAAAAATCCACTCTCTAACTCTCAGACCTGGAGCCAAGGGGTCTGAGGAGATCATCTAAGAGCAAAAGTGGGAGCCAAACCCAAAGGGGACTTGGCAGAGAGGCAAACTCAACTCCAAATGAATAGTCTATGACTGGGCTCCGTGGGAAAGTAATCAGATTCTAGAGGCAAATGGGAGAACTGGGGATTCTTAAGGGACCAGGGGGGAGATAGTCACAGATGGGTCCTTTTCTAGAGCCTCATACCTTAAAGAAATTGTAAGGTACTTTAAGGGTACCTGATTTGTTCTAAATATTCACCTATAACACAAATGGAATCACTTCATGAGAACAACACAATTATCTGAGACCAATGGATTGTAAAAATACCATACACAGTGTACTATATAATCTAACTGTAAATATACCCAACAAATACAAGTGGTAGTGAGATTCTGACATCAGTTCCTAGGGCTTTTATACTAAAGATCTACTGAAACCTTGAGCAGATAATATTATTTTCTTCTATTTTTGGTGCAGATTTCTCTTATCATTGTGCAGTCTGGCTTCTTTTGTGTGTCCCAAGCTGGCTCACATTAATGTCTGCACACACACACACACACACACAACTTAATTTTTTAGTTTAAACATAGTCCTCCATACTTGTGGGTTCTGTATTTATGGATTATATTAATAAATAAAATTCCTTCTGTACTAATCATGTACAGACCTTTTGATCATTATCCCCTAACAATACAATATAACAACTATTAACATTGCTTTTGCATGGTATGAGGTATGATAAATCATCTAGTGATTTAAAGTATAAGAGAGGATGTTCATAGGTTATATGCATTTTATATAAGGATGTGAGCGTCTATGGATTTTGGTATTCATGTGGAGTACCTGGAACCAGACAAATTACACAAGATATTCAACAAATTCTAATGAAACAGACTTTGTGTTAGATAGTTTTGCCCAGCTGTAGACTAATGCACGGGTTCTGACCACATTTAAGGGAGGCTAGGCTAAGGTGTGAGGTTTGGTAGCTTATGAGTGTTAGATGCATTTTCAACTTATGATATTTTCGAATTCTGACAGACTTCTCTAGAAGTAAATCCATCATAAGTCAAGTCACATGTGAAATCCATCATAAGTCAAGTCACATGTGAATGGGGAAAAAGCTGTGTAGTACCAGAACAACTCAGATTTTAGGGACCAGTTCATCTGTTACCAAAAGCTCGGTCCTAGTCCCCAGTGCCAATCCAATAACGAGGACGTGGTTTTGAGAAAAGGGGAAATGAACTTTTATTGCTTTGCTAGCAAAAGAGAAACACAGGGGACTCCTGCCCCAGAGGCTGTGATTCTGCCCATTAGGGGGAACAGAGAGAGGGTTTTTAAAGACATGAATCAAAGACCACATTTCACATGTTTCTTCTTAATTTGGGAGACAGTCATTTCTGAGATTTTCTGGTGCCATCCCCAAGTCTGAATTACTTGGTTCCTGTGGTGGGTAGGTGCTCAAGCACAGATAACTCTGCCTAGGATGGGGAAGAAAGGTAATCCTGTTTCCCCTGAGATTAGGGGAGAGCAGGGGGAGAGGAAGAGAAAGAAACATGTCCTTTTAAAAATAAGTCACAATGGCAGAGCAGCAAGGGCTATATTCAAAGCATAAAGTAGACCACTGTTACACATCTTCTGCGAGTTCCGAGTCACAGTTACCAGAAGACTGGATGACCTTCATGCTTGATCCAAACTGGGTCTTCATGTTGCTAGATTTCAAGTACTGTAAGTGCCATTAAAAAGTGTTATTGTTTTGATTCCCAGCACACCCAAAGGGCTTTCTGATCAATTCAGGATGAGTCGAAAAGTCAAGAAAAAAATTCAAATTCCCTGTCCTTGTGCCAGACGCCTCAGTTCAAAGTTGCTCAGTGAAGTGAACTGACAGGTATGATGTATGAGATGAAAGCACTCTAACAAATATATGCATTTCAATCTTTATCGCAGATATCAAAGCAAAGTAGGGACACGTAGGGAATACTTTGATGACGATGGGGACTGAGAAGTATGGGTTTCCACAGCTGAAGAAGGCACAAAACTGCTTTGAAAAGTAGGTTTGCAGATTAAGGGTAATTTTCATATCTTTGGGGTGACATGCCAATTTGTGCTTAAATCCACAGGGCTTCAATCTGAGCCTCATAAATGATAATCTGTGTGACTTTAAGCAGACAGTGGGGGCAATGGTGACAAGTTTTGTACCTTTTGTTTTGGATTTTTAAAATATATATGAAAGTATTCCATTAAAAAAAAAAACCCTGTAAGACCATTGTCTCTTTAAAAATTAGCAATAATTCCTCAATATTATCATATAGTCAACCTGTTTCCAAATTTTCCTGATTGGCTATTTTATCTTTTCAAAGTTTTATCTAGAAATTTAAGCAGATGCAAGTTTTTTTTTTTTTTCTTTTTTTGGACTGGACTGTTTCACAGTGGTAGCTTTCCATTAGGAAGCTCATAATGTCTAATTCTCTCTGTCTCTGTCTCTCTTTTGTGACATTTATCAATAATTGATAATCTTAGCCTAGACCCATTAATTCATCAGTGTTGCAAAATGTAATGTTCTATCTCATTTCCTTCATTTGAGGCTGAGATAATCAAGAAAGAAATGTGTTCCTTGTCAACTATTTGAATGCTCTGATGTGTGGATTTTATAAGGAAGTTCTGATAATTGCTTCACTCCCTCTCCCCACTTTTTAATGACCATTTATAAAATAATGAGTTGGCTCTCCAGTATATATCCAAGGTTGGTTAATGAGTTGAATTTTTTTTTTTCTTTTTCTTTTTAAGTGTCATTATTAACACTGGGTTAAATAGTTAATGTGATTCAATCCATTGCAATCATTATCTTTGTTGATGTTCAAATTGTTTCAATTTTGGCCAGTGGGAGCCTTTTCAAATCAGTTCATGAATACTTTTGGCAAGACACGAATAGTTTAGAAAGTTCCCTTGCTTTCTGGTTTGCTAGCATATCTTGGGCTTTCCTTGTACTTGGGAATCAGTCATTTCTCAATGGGTCCTGCTTTTCATAGAGAGAAATATTACTTGAAATATATATTCTGAGATGTCATCACTACTGGGTGGGTCTTTGTTTATGGGTATTCTCAGAGCACAAAACTAAAAAAAATGCATAATATTTTTAAAAAAGAGAAGTCAGGGATTGATACAGTGCTCCTAATTCAAACTCTAGATCCAGGATTTTCACCTACCATCATTAATCTTGGCATCCATGCTGAAAACTCTCAGTCAACATCAACCTAAATATTGACTTAACTCTCCTACAAACACATAACACAAGCTACTACTACCACCACCATCATGGAAATGCATTTAGAGTTTTGCAGGTTTTTTTTTTTTTTTATCTTTCAGGTTTATCCTATTGTGAATATATAGCCAAGTTGTTGTGCTTCAGAGTAATTTACAATTCTTCTCAATGGTTACACTGCGAGTTAGAGTATCAGATTTTTTTTTTAAAAAATACTTTTTTAGTCGTAGATGGACATGACTTTAATTATTTATTTATTTTTATGTGGTGCTGAGGATCCAACCCAGTGCCTCGCACACACTAGGCAAGCGCTCTACCGCTGAGCCCCAGCCCCAGCCCAAGACCAGATGTGTTATTTTTATTTGCTTTTTATTTTTAGGGATTGCTTTTGAAAAATGAATTTAATTTGTTTAATAATGTAAAATAATTATACAGTTCTGAAGTCACATCTAAGCAAACAAAATACACTCAGAGAAATCTAGCTGTTTTCTGTTCTTTCTGCTTTATTTTCTCTCTTTTTCTATAGGTAACTGAAAGATACGGAAAAACAACCCCCAGGTAGAAAAGAGGACAGGGAGAGAAGGAAAACAATGTGGTCTGGACTTTCACCGGTTCCCATGTCTACAACTGTTCCCGACTGCCCAGCTGATACATTCTGCTATGATTGTGTCTCCCTGAACCCTACAAGACTAAGACTTCTGTTGTAACCAGTTGCCATTTTCCTCTTGAAAATGTGCGCCTCTGCTTCTTAATACAGCGTCACTGATCATTGATGTCTGTTTCTGTTTCTGGTTCTTTCTCTTTCATTTGCTTTCAGTAACCATTCTTGGGTAGTAAGTTTGCAAAAAGTCAATAAATAACAATTAGGAATCTATTTTTTGAACAAAGTGCTCTGCTTATGTTGCTAAGTGACTACTTTTATGTGCTTTATAACCACTTCACCTGGAAATAAAATGTAGAAGCTGATGGCAGATCATCAAAAAACAATGTTTTTAGATACATTCTTTTTAAAAGTCATTGATTCTATCATCTATCTATCTATCTATCTTCATTTTTGCAGTTCTGGGATTAGACCCAGGGCCTTGTGCATGCTAGGGAAGTGCTCCACCACTGACCTACATTCCCAGTCTATTTTCTTTTACTTTAAGACAGGGTCTCACTAAGTTGCCCTGGTTAGCCTCAAACTTGCAATCCTCCTGCCTCAGCCTCCTGAGAAGCTGGGATTACCAACACCTGACTCATTCAGTCTAACTTTAAAATCTGGAAATTAAAAAAATTAAAAAAAAATTAATTTTTAAAGAAAAAAATAGAAGGCCTATGTAATCTTACCCCTTGGAAATTGTCAGTGTTTACATTTAGTTCATTTCCTTCTAGGTATCTTTTCTACCCAACTTATTTTTAAAAGAGGAACTGCAATTGTACTGAAAAATCTGTATATTTTGGGGCTTACCATTATATCTCGAAAAATTATCTACTTTGTAAAAAAATTTGTTTAAAGACTGCAAAGTGTTCTATTATGTTCACTGGCCTATCAATGTCAATGTATTGAACTATTTTTTTGTGTGTGTGTGTGACAGGCACTGTGATAGATTCTGGAGAAAGAGTAAGTGTTCTTGCTGTCATGGAGCTTATACATATCTCACACAGACACACACACACACACACACACACACACACACACTCTACCATGTCCTGATTGTTGGCTATTTAATCTGTGTGTAATTACTTACCATTATGAATATTGTTTTTATGAACTTCCTACACACAAATCTTTATACCTGTCACTTAGGATAGGCTGCAGAAATGTAATTATATATATATATAGATGTGTANNNTATATATATATATATATATATATATATATATATATATATATATATATATAAAACATAAGCGATAGAGGTGCTAATTTCTTGCATATTTTAACTAAGGAACATTTGAAAGCTTTCGGTGATGAGTGGCTAGAAAAATAGTGTCTGTCTGAGAGTGTGTTTGTGGGGGGTGGTGTCCTCTCTATTTTCTTTTTCTCTGTGCTGCCCTTCTTCCTGCACTGGGGTGGAGATTTAGATGTGGAGGAGAGTGACCTCAAAGGGCTAGTCTCTGTTTGGTCCCTGCTGTGACTGCAGTTTTGAGAAAGCTAATGGAGGTGGGCTGGATCTCAGGCATTAACAGGAGAACAAGGGAGGCTACTGATTACCAGATCTCCAGCCGAGCTATAATCACAGCTCAGGCTTCCCCACACTCCTGCCAAATCCTTAGAGGCAGGTGCTGTACTTCATCAAGTCTCTTACTTGAGAAAAGAGTGTTAATACCCCTGGACTTCTTAATTCCTAAGAAAGTTACTGATTCAGCATGTCTGAGTTAAATCCTGGCTTTACTATGTACTCACTGTATGTCTTTAGGTAAGTTATTTAACCCTAGCCAAGTCTCAGTTTATTCATTGTCAAGCATTAAGTACCCATCTCAAAGGGATTAAGTGGAATAAACAGCATAAAATATTTATGGACGATTTGGGCACATACAAAGTACTTAATAAATGCTGATTATTGATGGACATTAAGATGCAAAACCTTCTGGTGCTCACGTCTTGATGACCAGCACAAACTTATCCTTGGATTCATGGAGTCAAACAGCAGTGCCCCTCAAACCAGTGATACTCAAGATTTTTCAGCAAATTCCTTAAATTTGGCCCTGTTCTCCTATCAGAATGTTCACACATTGATTTTAGCAAAAAGTTGCTTCAGTCTTGCTGTAAGGATCAAAGATATGGTAAGAAGTTTGCTCCCTTGAACTCTTCCCTGCAAACTGCTGGTCTGGAGAAGAGGAATGGTATTGGTGAAGGGGGTGGGAAAAGGGAAACTCTGAAGCTCACGGCTTCTCAGAAACACTGAAAAAGCTGGCAAACTGCAGAATGAATTTTATCAGCACTCTAGAAACAGTTAAAGGTCAACAGGAATCAAACACTTAGGAGAAGGAATGAGAGAAGGAGAGAGCCTTGTGGCACTTCAACTTGTCACTGTCCGATCCCTTCTCCCCAGTTTGGCAGAGAGGTGGGTCAGAGATGCCAGGGCAGAGGCACAGTGTGGGTTCCTGGCTCTAGGAAGAGAGGAGTGGACCTTGATCTGGGTGTTCTGAGGAACCGAAGCAGGCCAAGGACTTGCCTTTGTGGCACCTGTTGGTGCTCTCTCAAAACAGAGAAGTGGCTTCAGAAAGACATGCCTCAAGGACAATGAAACACAAAATAAAAAGCTGCAGCTGCCTGGGGGCAAAAAAAAATGAACATTTGGGTAAAGAAGAAGTGTCTGGAAGAAAAAGTTGGTGAGTGAGATTCTTAAGCAAATAGAGATTTTGAAAAGCTCCCATGTATACCAGGAATCTTAAGGCTATGTTCATGCCCAGGACAGGACACGTACTTAGAAAAGACCCAAGAGGAGCTTAAGACTTCTTCTTTTGCTGATGTTTAAGCTTAGCACAGGAAGGAGGGGAGGGTTAAGACAGAGCAGTAAACACTGGAGTGCCCCAAATCCAGAGCCAATCTGCAGACTGGGAGGTTCTTCCCCACCCCCACCAAACCTGTCTCCTCTCCTCTTTTCTCCTTTTCATTTCTCACATTTCTTTTTCCCTCTGTGATCCTCTCCTTCTCTCCTCCCTCCTTCCCCTGCCTCCTTTTCCTTTTCTACTCCTCCTCCCTACCTCCTTTTCTGCCACACCTCTTTCTCTTTCACCTTCTTTGGAATTCTCTGTCAAACCACTGACTGAAAACTAAACTGGAGGAACAAAGATTTGAGAGATCATATATGATAAAGAGTATAGTCTTTCCAAAAGTAGGTTAGAATAGCATCAAGTGTACCACTATAACCCACAGGAAAAAATGGCAAAACCTGGGAGGGGACGGGGGTGGGTGGGGGAGATGATAGCCAAAGTTTTCTTAAAGGACTAATCCTATTGGATCCAGGCCCAACACTTACGACCTCAGTTTACCTTCTTGGCGACCATAATCTTCAAAATGTCTAGTTTTTAACCAAACATTGATGAGGCATGTGAAGAAATGAGACATAAAGCACATTCATAGGAAAAATTAAAAAGAAATTGACAGAAATCGTCACTGAGGAAATCCAGACTTGGAATTACTAGCAAAGACTTTAAATCAACTGTCTTGAGAAAAGCAAACCTCTAGCGCCTGGGTACCAATTAGTGGCTTCCAGTGAAATCCTCTCATTTGTAGCAAAACGGGTGGAAGTGGAGGCTGTGGAGTGAAGGGCTATAAACCAGACACAGAGAGACAGGTGCCCCGAGTTCTCTCTCACATGTGGAAGCTAAAATAGTCCATCTGAATGTAGAATAGCCATTACCAGAGGCTGAAAAGAAGGGAGAGAGGGAAGGAGGGGAAAACGGGAACCCAAATACAGCTGTACGTTTTTATGAAGGTCTAGAAGACAGGAGCGTAATGGCTTCAAGCACAAAGAAATGAAAAGCAGAGGGAATTTCTAATCACCCTGATTTGATCATTTGATTAATGCACACTGAGCCCCATTAAGGTAAACAATTATCACATCTTAATTTTATTAATATGAGACAAATTTAAGTTGATTTTAAAATTATTTTATTGTTAGAGAGCACAGTATGAGATATTTAAACGATAAAGCAAAAAAAAAAAAATTAAAAAGAGAACACAGTATGTTGACAATCCAGGACACTGAACCAAAATTTAAATATTGTCCCACATGTCATGCTTTCCAAAAAAATTCTTTCAGATTGTATTCTCATGCTTGGATCTGCTGTTATTAATGTCTGTGTTTTTGCCTTTAAAAATCTTTCTTCTCGTTAGTACTGCGTTCACTTTTATTACTTCCAATTTAACAATAGAGACATTTTGAAAAAGATATTTTTGAAACTGGGAAAAATAAAAATAAAAAAGAACTCCAGCTCTTGTTACAGGACTGCTTCTTGCATCTTCTGTCTTTCTCTTGCACACCAGAAGGTTTGAGAATTAGTTTTTGAAACTCAAGTTTACCCATGTTAAATATTATTTTATAAAACATATCCTTTGCCTTGGAGAGATGGCTGATTCCAGAGATGATTGATTCTAACACTGGAGCAAGAAATATGTAAGACAAACCTGATGCGTGTTGGCATTTTGTAGTGCCAGAAAAGAAGGAAGTATTAAAAACAAAAAAAAAGGTGTTCGTGGGCAGGGTTGGGGAGGGGGAGATGGATGTATGTCAGAGGGACTCAGAAGCCAGCTGTCAGAACTTCTAATGGCCAATGCTGGAACAAATTGGGCAACAAAATAAAGTAGTACTGGGTTATAATCAAAGTATAAGTACCCATGAGTTCAGACTAATATAAATAAAATATTGAATAAATAAACAAATGGGGGAGAAGAAACAAATTCCCTATGCAGAAGAATTCCAACAATTTATGTAGATGCTCTGCACTCAAGAAGCCAGAGTATAACTCCCACTCCTTAAGTGTGGGCTGCACATGGAGACCTTGTTCTGAAAAACTGCCTCAGTAAGATGACCAAATTAACACCAGCTGTGGTAAGCTATGTTGATAGTCCTAACCTTGATATAATAGGACGAAAAGGACACTATCCCAAAATCTACAACCCCTGACATTCTGATCAGGAACAAAACATCAGACAAATCTTAAAAGTTTTGCTCTTTAAAACTCTCAAGTTCATCAGAACAAGGAAAGTTCTAGAAACTGACAGCTGAGAGGAGCCTAAGGAGACATAATGACTAAATGTGTTCTCCTGGATGGAGGCCTGGGGCAGTGAAAGGATATTAGATAAAAACTAAGAAATTCTGAATAAATTTTGGTCTTTTATTAATAATCATGTGTCATGTTGATTAATTTTAACAAATGTTCCCTATTACTATACAATGTTAATTATAAGGAAATTGGGCATGGGGCACACCATCTTCACAATTTTTCTATAAATCTAAAACTTCTAAAAATGAAGTTTATTTAAAAAAAATATAGCTCCCGGCTTCAATGCAAAGAGAAAATGTTGATTCCCACTCTTCCCATATTTTTAGATATTGCCGCTATCTGGGTCACTGATCAGTTTGATCATTTGAAAGACAGCCAGAACAGGAACTGAGAGGAAGTCCCCTTTCTTTTATTGTATATAATAAAACCCTTTTATTATACATAATAAAACAGGAGAGAACTGCTTTTTTTCAGAATGTGCAAGAGACCCTTGGGTCCAACTGGTCTTAGAGAAATTGGTTTCCATGGTGCAAATTAAGTTTGTTGCTAATTGGCCCCATTAACTCAATGCTAAAAGTAGCATTTCTTTGAAGAAATTTTAAGCCTCACCATGGAACAAAGAATGAACCTTGATATAAAGGATCCAATGCAGGAGTTAACTTTCTGTCAATGCAGGAGTTAACTTTTAGCAGTCGATGGAAGAAAATCCACCTGAAAGGTTTAATGAAATGAAAAATGGGTGGGAAGGGCTAAGGGAGGCAACAAAGGGTGGGGAGAGGCTCTCACCAACAGGAAGCTGTTTCCACCCCAGGACTTGAAGGGCAAGAGGAAGAGGGGCTCTCTAAGGGGAGCAGTAAAAATGAGGTGGCATGAATAAGAGGGTAAACAGAGAAGGGCACCATGACTTCCCTCTTCATCTCCCCCATGTGTAAAGTCTAGCTGCAAGTTCGAGGGTCAGGGGGCCTTTGAGATGACTGCTCTAGTGGTCAGCCTCCTGGGCACCGAGCAGAGCAGAGAGGGCAGAGAAGGGATACAGGAGGCACCAGATGGCAGAGAGTCCACGACACTAGAAAGTTCAGTATTCACTCGGGACTAGGACGTGTTTCCCAGCTCTGTCCTTATTAAACATCACCCCAAAGTAAGAGGAGGACTCTTTCCACCTCCCAATCCTCCACTGCCTGGACTTTATTTATTCTTCACAAAAGGAATCAGGAATCCTTACAGGGTTGCTGATCCTATGTCTGTAACAGGACAATGTCAGAACAGTCTGAAAAAAAAAAAAATCAAAAGCAGGGGCTGTGTTGAAAGGTCAAAGGGAAAGGGACTTTCAGGCCACCCGCTGGCCAAGTGTGGTCCTTTGAACCTCAACTGTCATTACGGTTAAGGTGAGGAGGAACAGGGTGAGACTTCACGGCCATGGATCCATCATAGATATCAGAAAAGTCATTAAATGTAATACACAAAAAGACAGATGAAATGGTTTTCATTAATTTTACAGATTTTAATAAGTAGGTAATATTCAAATATGTGTTTTCTTCTATTAATGCTGCCTATTTGTAAAGAATGAATGTGTGTTTGCTTTATTCGCATACTATATAGGTAAAAAACATAAAGAACTATAAGCTGGCCACCAAATCCAAGAGAATCAGACACTCTAGCCTCAAACAGGCTAACTTGTTGAAGGATCAGCTAACTTGTGATCACCTGCAAATACACTCCAACAGGATGACTTAATTAAATGTCCTCAGGAGAAGAACTGATTGTGTAGACTTCTTTTTAAATAGAAAAGAAACCACTCTATGTACTAATATCGATGATACACACACACACACACACACATCTGCTTTAAATAATGTGTGTGACCTTAGATAGCAATGTATCCCAAAGAACTGGACTATGTAACATAGGCTGGCTAATGTCTAAACTGTTTTTCGAAGTATATTATCTTCTCATGGCTGATGTAGCTATTTGCCGTAAACTTAATGGTACAGAACAACACAGATTTCTTCTCTACAATTCTTGGAATTTAGGTGTTACTAGGGCTTCCCCTCCTTTGCAGATTCTAAGGAAGAATCACAAACCCTTCTGGCCACTGGTCCTGGCTGTGTTCCCTGGTCTCTGACTCTGTGGGATGGTCACTTTGTCTCCTCTTGATTTATATTTTTTCTTGCCAATTTTCCCCTTGGAGTTCTTATAAGAACACTTGTCACTGTATTTAGGGCCCAGCCAAATAACTCAGAATAATCTCTTCAATTTACTATCCTTAGTTTAATTAAAATCACAAAGAGTCTTTCCCCAAATAAGGTCATATTCATAGTCTTTCCCAAAATAAGGTCATATTCATGGTCTTTCCCCAAATAAGGTCATATTCATAGGTCCCAAGGAGCTAGTGCATAGACGTATTTTGGGGGAAGGAGGAGACACTGTTCAATACACTACAGTTGGGAGTAGGTCAGACAAATAGAAACCAAACCTAAGTAGAAGGTCTAGAATGAAAACATCTTTCTGAAGAGCGCTTCCCATTTCCTCTGTTATTCAATAGGCATAAAGTTTCAGTTATTTAAGACAAATAAGTCCCAGAGATTTGCTGTACAGAACTGTTTATAGTTGACAATAGTCTATTGTTCACTTGAAATTTTTTAAGAGGGTGTATCTGATGTTGTGTTCTTACCACCACAAAATGGCCTTTCTGATATTTAATTATAAAAAGGAAATACAGGTCAATGATTTGTAGATCTGGCTTGAGTGTCCTTGGGAAAAGAAATCATGTCTAGTAGCCAGGTATCTCAGTTATGCAAGCAGCATTTGGCCTGAGAAAGAACTTTCTCTGGGGTCTGTTGAGAGTATTTCCTTTCCAGGAAGAAATCTAAATATTACTCTCTAACCCCTGGGAAAGCATCAACAATCCTAGGAACATATAAAAACAGTTCAGGCTGGGTACTATGGTGCATGCTTGTAATCCCAGGACACGGAGGCTGACGCAGCAGGATTGCAGGTTCAAGACAAGCCTCATCAACTTAGTGAGGTCCTAAGCAACTTAGTAAGGCCCTGTCTTAAAAAAAAAAAAAAAAAAAGGAGCACTTCTCTGGTTAAATCCACAGTACCAAAACCAACATCAAAAAACATACAATTCCACAAGAGCGGAGGGGTAGGAGAAGAACAGAAGTTCAGTGGAGTAGAAAAAAGTGAAAGAAGGGAAGAGAGGAGGATGGAACTAGGACAGACAGTGGAATGAATCTGACATATCTTTCCTACGTTCATATATGAATAAACCACAATGAATCTCACCATCTTGTACATCCACGAGACTGGGATCCTGATTTAAGTAAGCTATACTCCATGTATGCATAATGTGTTAAAATATATTCTACTGTCATGTATTCATAAAAGGAATAAATTAAACATAGTTCAAAGGTAGTTAAAGAAACAAAATCCATAGTTTGAAATAGTGTTGAATATAAGTGAATAAATATATTTTGTAGTCATTTTATTTATATTCTTTTTGAACTATTTAATTGACTACGGCTTGCTTAATTTGTTGTGATCATTTAAAATGTTTTTGGTTGTATGATCAATCGAATTTATAATCTATGTTTAAATTCTCAAGAAATATTGATTTAGAAAATTCTACCATAATAAATATATCAATTTGTTAAGTTGATCATTGAATAAATTCCAAATACTAATGAACATTCCACTTCACAGACTCAGGCCCTTTAGGCTTTAAAGAATGTATGAACTGCCTCAATTAATATTTGAGGTCGTCCTTAAAGGGGATCTGCTTCATTTTCTCCTTCTTTCCTTTTCAGAAACCTCCTTAAGCTGATAGCAGGTGAATCAACCTTCTTCATCCTCTTTTCTAAAGGATTGAGGAGCTTCAAGTTCTTCTAGATCCAGCTCAGCTGGGTCTCTTTTTTATATTTATTTTTTTGTAGTTGTACACAATAACTTTTTTTTAAATTTATTTTTTATGTGGTGCTGAGGATCAAACCCAGGGCCTTGCACATGCGAGGCGAATGCTGTACTGCTGAGCCATAACCCCAGCCCCTCAGCTGGGTCTTTATTCTCTGACATGAAGTATTCCAAAGTAACCCACACTAAATTTACATTAATTCAAATCTTACATAAATTCATTGTGATGGAATAGGATATTTTACTGTGATGGCTCATTCTCCATTCTTGTTTCTTCAACAAATTTCTATTTTCATGAAGAATAGAAATAAATATGTTTTCTCAGGAATATTGTATTTGCTTTTATATATAACACATATAACCCCCCTCCCACCCCGGGAACTAATGCCGAATTCTCTACTCAGTTAGTGTGCATATAATGGTCACGTCTCTGATTTTCCTTTACTTTCTGATATGATCAATAATGGCCATGAGCTACAGAAGGCTTCAGTGTTGAGTGGATACAAAGAATACTCCTTATGAAAATGGGTACCCGTAAAATGGCAAAGTGTATTTCTTTGTCTCCTAATTCAGCAAATTGCTTCAGAATCCACTGACAGTTGCTTCCAATAAGCTTTTAGCTCACTTTTTTATTTGTAAGTTTTTACTTCTGGGAAAGAGAAAAGAAAACAACTCCACTTGGTCTTCACAATAAAGGGGAATTTAGCTTAGAAATGAGCAACTTTTTTTCAAAGCGGGTATTTGGGGTCATGGTCAAGGGGAGGACCTGAAAGATCAGTAGGGAAAACAAGTTTAGGCCAGAAGGCCAAATTGCTCTGTAATTACATGAATTTGAGGATTAAGTTCCCAGCACATAAACTTTTGGAAGATACATTCAAGCCATAGCAGATGTCCTTCTACTTTAGGAAAAAAAAAAAAATGATGCATTGAGATGAATAAGATTAAACGACTCTGAAAAGACCTTTCTTTCTTTGGGTTGATATCTTCTGGGCATGTTTCTTGAGTCAGGCACAGGACTGGGCACTGGAGTATCCAAGGTTGCAGTGGCAGAGTCAGGCTTCGAGTCTCATTGCCCAGGGTGGCAGCAGCATGTCTAGGCCCTGGGAACCTGACTCTGACTCTGCCTGCTGCTTCCTTCTGGCCCCGGGCCCTCATGACATCTCCTCTGTTTGTGATGATTATACATATGACTATTTCAGGGCTCAGTTTACCACATGGGATGCTGGACTTTAATATTCTAGGGCTGGAAGAGGAGCACTATCATGACCAATGTGAATAAGAAAACACTCCTGGAGATTTAATTGGTGAAAACAAAGAGAGGAAAATGCACGGATGGGCAAAAGTTATATTGGACAGTCATATAGGCATTTAGAATCAACTTGATCCAGGATTAGGAAAGACCATGGCCAATGTCACTGTGGAGATCAGCACATATTTTAGCGGCTAGCATGCAGCCCAAAAGGAATCCTCTACTTCACCAGAGGTGTGCTTGAGTGACCGTTTGTGTGGCAGGACATGTTTGTCCCTGTGTTGCTGAATCCAGGTCTCTAAGAGTAGGGAGGGTAGGGCCTGATGGCTCACAGCCAGCCTAACTTCCACTCAGCATATACCTCCCGTCCTTTGTCTCAGGTTTTCTGGATTCCATTTGCATGCCAAAAACTTCAGGCAATGTCTGAGTTATTCTCCTGGTTGTTAGGACCACATTGCACAGATTTACCATCTGGATCCAAAGTGATAGATCCAATGGGCAGCTTTCCTGAGCAGGTCAAGGAGGGACATTGGAGAGTCTGCAGTGCCCTAGCTGGCCCGAGACACAGGGCCCACACTTCCAGCGTGCCTTTCAGTCACACTGACCAATGGCTGTTTGAAACACTTTCATAAGGGCAACTGTGGCACAAAGCCATGATCACCACTGGTTGGGATGACAGATACTCCATACTGTCCCCATGTGGCCCTTTAAGCAACTGCCCAACAGCTACAATCCTCATCAGGCATCACAAAACTGAGAAATGTCAGCAATGGCTGTGCATCAGGAACCTCCTGTTCTTGTCCTCTCTCCTTCTAGCTTTTGGGGGAGATCTCTCCTTTTTGGATTTGCCTTGAACCTATGATGTGAGCACCTTCCCAGCAGCACCTTCTCAGCTATGCCCCTCAGTCTCAACAACATTTTTCTTCTGTTTTTCTGTCTGCAATTGCAGCAGTGAGCACCTCTCCGTTGCACTTGGATCTTGAGATCTTCTGCCACAACCTGTACCCATCACCATGAGTGGGGTCGCTCCTGACTTATTCTATCTCTGCCAGGGAGAACTGATGCCACCTTTTGCAATCACTAAGAATCATCATAAAACAGAAATTAAAAAAATAACAATTTAAAGACAAACCCAGATATGAAGATTATAAGCTACTCATGGTAGGGAAAAGACTCTCTTCTGGGAAATTCACTCTGCAGGAATCTTTTAAAAATCAATTAAGAGCTATAACAGCAGCAGCAATACAAGCTTGATACCATAAATTGAGGCAAGAGGTAGAATTCCATAAATGTAATGCATATTTCTTAAATTTTTTCTCATGATGAAGACTGTATGGTTTGCCATTTTGACATCATGTTTCCAGGGTCCGCAGTTATAGCTTGGTGGGCGCATAATTTTTCTCATTAGCTAAGTCTCATACTGATATCTCAAATATTAAACCTTTGGCATATCACGTTGGTTTATAATAGACTGATGTCCTCATGATGAATCACATTAGTCCCATGTATTCCCAGCATGGAGATCAAAGCCCTCTGAGAATGATCAGGTGTTAAACTGGATGAAAGAAGCATCAGAAAACAGCTTGTGTTCATCCTCCAGATAGAACTGAATTTTTTTTTTTTTTTACCAGGGATTGAACTCAGGGGCACTTGGCCATTGAGCTATATCCCTGGCCCTATTTTGTATTTTATTTAGAGATAGGGTCTCACTGAATTGCTTAGCACCTTGCTTTTGCTGAGGCTGGCTTTGAACTTGCGATCCTCCTGCCTCCTCTTGTCTCAGCCTCCAGAGCCACTGGGATTATAGGCATGTACCACCGCACCTAGCTAGAACTGAAAATTTTGTGTTCTCTGGTATGTATTTGGCATTGAAAGGTGGGATCTTCACGTTTGGCAAATATTGGTAATCAGCATCTGCACTTCACTTAAAAAAACACATACGTGTTCTTTATAAAACAAACCCATTGGAGAGAGCCCATACAATGAAACTCTGGGCTAACCCATTATGGAGACCACTGGCCAGCTGCTTTGTATTATTGTTTGAATTGGGTCATGGTCTATACGTATTTTATCTCCACATTGCTGATGGAGCCAGATCAGGTAGCCTTAAGAGTTGAAGTGGGAAATATGAGAGCATATGTAACGAGATTCGATACATAAACTTCTTCACTGCTCTACAAAATTCCACTGCCTAATTTCCATATAGCATTTTCCCTTAGCTAACATAAAATTTTAAATGTCAATGTACAAACATCCTAATTAAATGTCACTCATGTTGACTTTTCCTCAAAAAATGTTAAAGATGGAGGTACCTGAAATAGATAATCAATGTTACTGTTAGAATCAGGAACAATGTCCCCCAAAGGACTCCAGCAAATTCAAATCGGTCCACTGTGAAAAGCAATTCCACATGTGTTAGGCTTTGTAGGGATCTAGCTTGTCATGACTATAGCCATCTTGTTGTAACCATCATTTTGCCCATCAGGTGACTCTGGCATGTGTCTTGGGCCTTATAAGACAATGGAGTTGTTAAGATAGTGTTACGGGCCAAGCTATATGGGTAATGAGTAGACAGACTCCATTTTACCTTGAGACTCCATATCATGTAAGAAATGCTTCTCCTATGGGAAAACCCCACCTCTGTACCCATTAATAGTTACCTAGCACAGCATACTTGACAACACAAAATGGCAATTCTTGCACAATGTAAAATTGTTCCCTCTTTGGTTCCCATTTTTCTTGGGCTATGTACCCTGTCAGAGATTGATTGTTTATATGTTAGTAAGCATTCTCTAACTTGTACTCAACTAGGATTATTTTGACCCACTTCTTTTCTGTTTGCTTACTGCTATGCCAACCTGGAAAGTCCCGTGGGAAATACCAACGTGCCCATTGCATTGTTTCACTAACTGCTCGATTCAGCTTCTGTGCCCCTGCTTGCTTGCAGCTACATCAACTTGATATGCAACATATCTTAATATGTTGAAGCTCAAGGCTGTTCCTTACAGGGACAGTTATGGGTCCTGTGGGGAGCAGTCAGAGGCTGGCTGGCAAAATAAAGACTCTTCAATTTGGACAAAACTGGGACTTGGTGTGTTTTCTGAGCGACCTGCCCCACAATAATAGTTATCTAAACACGGTGTGTCAGCCACTGATGCTCACACTGTCTTAATTGATGTTGGACATGTTAATAGTTTTTGAGAAAGGCAAAGCACATTCTAGTTGGCCACAGCCCATGGTCTAGCTTAATATGTAACCCCCTTTCTCCTGCTTTGATGTGCAGGGGTCCACCTGACTCACTGCTTTCTAAGACCCATTTTTATCCACAGGTGCTTAATAATTGCACTTTATGAAGTCCTGAATTTTCTGCCTTTTTCTTTAGTCTCAATGTACCTTGTAGCTGATTCTTATACAATAAAACTGTGTTTTTCCAAAACATACACATGCATGTGTGTGTGTGTGTTTAATACATATAAAACCCCATCCAGTGTTCTAGCCTAGCTAGGATTAACCACATTAAAGTGGAAAAATTGTGCATCATTGAAAGGGGAATAAAATGGCTTCTGAAGTATCTATAAGGTCTGTGGACATCTAAAAAGGCTATAAAGATTTAAGACCTAACAAGAAGGAGTGAAGCATGCTATAATGAAAGTTACCTTGAGTGTACAATGATTAATGATAGACCAATCTACTTCCTGTTCATGCCAACTCAAACCTTCCATTAGTTACAATGAAAGGTTGCGGGAGAAGCAGCAGGTTCATATAGAGGCATGATGAAGTCCTTAAGTACTTTTTAGGCAAAGCCCATTAAGTTACATCATCCTAGCTTCACTCTTCTTTCTCACCACAGATAAAATAAATAATTTGGTTGTAGTTAGTGTATTTGTGCATTCCAAGATAGCTTTTGTTTTATCTTTCAAACCCAGGGCCTCATGTGTGCTAGGCAAGCACTCTACCACTAAGCCACATACCTAGCCCCCTTTATTTTATTTTAAGACACTGTCTTGCTAAGTAGCCCAGGCTGGCCCAGAACTTGTGATCCTTCTGCTTCAATCTCCTAGGTAACTGGAATTACAGGTATGTACCACCTCACCCAGCTGCAAAGATTTCCTCCCCCCACCCCCAAGATATGATTACCTTGTCAATATGTCTTCATATACTTTTTATCAAAATGCTTTTAGATTATAGTAGTTGGTGCACTTAAAGTGCTATGATTAAGTCTTCTTAGGAATCTACTCAGGGAACCTGATTCATTCTCTAGAAGGCAAGGAAATTGTTCAACCCTTTCTTTGAGCTGCTTCCAACAGCTCTGATTAATGTTGCTCTTGGCCTCTGCTTCTTTAAGAGGGGGCTCTTCAATGGTTATTTCATGTGGCAATTCCCTGCTACATTCCAGGTCTTGGAAGAGTTATCTTTGCATTGTGAGATGAACCTGACTCTGAGTCCTTAACTCCCTTGAACCACTCCCTTGAATCTGACTTTCTTGTTTATGAATTCTATTCATTCTTTGTCATTAAATCAATAAAGTAAGTGGCCGTATGATATAATAGTTGGGGCAGCTTAGGTGGGGAGGGCATGGATGGAGGATGAAAAGATTGACTAAAACATATTTATCTTTGAACACGAATGTACAAGATTCCTCAATAATAGAATTTGGGTCTAAAAAGAAGAGGAAATGCCTCATGTAAGAATTGCATTATAAAATGTACGTGTGTGAAACCAAAACCAAATGTATTCTACGGGATGAGACTGCATTTAATTAATCGCTACAACCTCCAAATAGACCACTGTGCTTCCTTTTAGAAACCTTTCTATTGCAACGTGTGTTTTCTTAAGGTTGTTTCCTTTGGGAGAAAGGCACTAAAAATGTTTTTCCAAATATGTGCTAGGCTTCAAAATGAACAGTTGTTCCTACCTTTCAAAGAAAAGATGCAGTTGATATCCCCTTGAATAACCAGGAGAAATACTGACTGTACTTCCCTTCAAAAACACAAAAAGTTGGGGCTGGGGCTGGGGCTACAAGCTCAGTGGCAGAGTGCTTGCCTAGCATGCGTAAGGCACTGGTTCGATTCTCAGACCACATAAAAAAATAAATTAATAAAGATATTGTGTGTTCCTCTACAACTAACTAACTAACTAACTAAATAAATAAATAGATAAAAACCTCCCCACAAACAAGAGGTTATGGAAATGCTAAAGAACAAAGAAAGTAGTTCTACTGACTTTGAACATAGTTTTGGTTATTATCAAAACATTACTTAACCAGCTGGTAGTACCAAATGCTGGTTACTTCTCACTTTGGGCAAGTATGAATAAAATTACCTAAACATCTGTGCATGTCTGAACATATGTCATAAATACAAAGGAGCACAATAATGTTTTGCATGGCAAACATGTTTAGTTTTGTAAAAAAGCCATCATGGTGGCTTCAAAAGAGCTGTCCCATTTTGCATTCTCACCAAAGATGAATAAGAAGTCCTTCACATTCTTACCAACATTTAGTGTTGTCAGCATTTCAGATTTTAGTTTTTATAATAGGTATGTGATGACATAGCAATGTTACTTTAATTTGCAATGTCCTATTAATGATGTTGAGCATTGTTCCATATACTTATTTGCCATTTTTATATCTTCTTTGGTGAGTTGTCTGTTCAGAGACTTTGCCTATTTTAAAATTGAATTCTTTGTTTTTTTAGTGGTAGACTTTAGAGTTCTTTCAATATTTTCTTTTTTTAATTTAGTTTCTTTCATTTGTTTTAATTAGTTATACATGACAGTAGAATGCACTTTGATACATCATATATAATGGAGTATAATCTCTCATTCTTCTGGTTGCACATGATGTAGAATCACACCAGTCATATAGTCATGTATGTACTTAGGGTAACAATGTCTGATTCATTCTACTGTCCTTCCTACCCCCATACTCCCTCCCCTGCCTTTACTCCCCTCTACCTAATCTAAAGTAACTCTATTCTTCACTAGTCTCCCCTCCATTGTGAATTAGCATCTGCATATCAGAGGAAACATTCAGCTTTTGGTTTTTTTGGATTGGCTTATTTTGCTTAGCATGATATCCTCCAGCTCCATCCATTTACCAGCAAATGTCATAATTTCATTCTTCTTGAAAGCTGAGTAATATTTCTATACAGGTTCTTTATCAGATATGTGCTTTGAAAATATTTTATCCCAGTTGGTGTCTTCTCTTTTTATTCTCTTAATACCTTCTGCAGGGCAAAAACTTTTAATTTTAATGAAATACATTTATTGTTTTTTAAATTTTTCTTTCATGTACTGTGCTTTCAGTAGTGTAATTTTAAAAGTCATTGCTAAATTCAAGATTACTTAGATTTTTTTTCATGTTATGTCCTAAGAGTTATAAAAATTTGCAATTTTTACATTTAGGTATGCAATTCATTTAGTTTTTGTGAGGAGTACACTATTTGTTAGGAGATAATCTTTTCTCCATTTTATTACCTGTGTTCATTTTCCGAAGATCAACTGACATATTCATGTGGCTTGATTTCTGGGCTCTTTATTCTGCTCCATATCATCAGAATCTATTTATTTCTTTTTCATCTATACCACACTTTTTTTTTTTTTATGACTGAAGCTTCATAATAAGTCTTGAAGTCAAGTAGAGTTAGCCCTCATTAGAAGTTTTGGAGAGTTTGTATGTAGTTCTTATTCCATTGTTGAAAAAAATCTGAGTTTTTCACAAGATGCCTATTGCAACCCTTTCTTGGCTTCTGTTCTCCCTTTTACTCCATACATAATGTTGTTGCATATATATGTCAAGATTTTAATTGGGGACCTCTGATTTGTCCTGGGTAGTTATTTCCTTCATTTTGAGTTAGGCAGTGGACATGTCCATTATCAGAGTTGACATGTTAGCATATAGGTGTAATGAATAATTTTGGATTACCTTAAATAATTTTCTGTCTTTGCAAAGTGTCAGCTTGAATGTTGTGGTTCGGCATATACAAATGCAAACGGTCAAATTCCTGCAGACGAACTACAATATATACTATTTCTCATTTGGCAGTTGTATTTCATAATATTAAATACCAATATTTTTTAAAAGACATTCATATTAAGAAAACACCATTACACACCTAAGGTTAATATAGACAGAAATCAAAGATGCATTCAAGTTATAAAGGAATGGGATGTGAATATAATTTCTGGAGCAATGACAAAATTGAATCAATAAAAGTTTCCAAAGATGATGTCTCTTAATTGATATATTTCATATTAGTCAAAACGAGTCCCACACTCCTTGAGGCACAGATGCAGCTGCCGGAAAAAGCCTGCGAAGATTTACATTTTAATATTCCTTAAGACTCAAGTACTCAAGGCAGAGACTGCAGAAAAAGACTTCCATTTGAGCTATGATTTATCAAATGATCTACAGGCCTCTGGTGTTAATAATTGTCTTGAATATTGCCTTTCTCTCTGAAGTCGCCTTTTTAATCAGCGTTTGTACAGCTGCGTCATTGCACTAAATTTGTTTATTGCTTTTTCAAGCTGGAAAAATTACAAGGCCCCTCTCTTTGGCCTTATTTTTAAGAGTCAGCTTTGTGTTTGCTGTATCAAGACTTACATTTTTAAGGAGATAGGCAGGGAAAGGGGAGAAAACAAAACCTGCTTGGCAGAGACCTTTACTTTCCTCAGCTGTGATTTCCCGGTGGAAAGAATGCACACTGCTGCTCCTTGTCGATTCCAGGACCTTTCAAGGAATCTTCAAAAATGCTCTGTTTTCCTTACCTCCCCCTCCCCCGCCCCTTTTTCTTTTCTTATCACATGAAAGTATTTGATAGTGGGGTTAATTATTTCATTCTGTCAAGTAAACATTCAGAACCAAAGGTCTGGATAGAATGTCACATCGTTTCTAAACAAAGAAACTTTCTGTATTTCAGTGGGTTGGGATCACCAGGTGTGCTTGAGAATCTGTATGTGGAAGACGGTGTTGCTTCTTGCGGATGGATGCCATTTATACCACTGACAGCAGGGATTTCTATTTTTATAACAAAAGTTTTCTAGCCCCTAGAGATAGTATCTTGTCCTAAAAAATTTAACTATAGCATGAAAATTTTCCAATAGATAGATGGAAGTCAAGTGCTATAGTCTGTGTTTGTTCATGTGCTGGAGACTTGGTCCCCTACTGTGGGCTGTTAAGAGGACATAGGACCTGGTTAGGTCATTGGGAGTATTGTGCTAGAAGGGATTAATGCTGGTTTCCTGGATTGAAAGATTTCTTTCAAGAATGAGTTGTTATTAAAGAATAAACCTGGCCCCTGAATACCTTTCCAGCTTCTTGTCTGACCATGTGGTCTCTTCTGCATGTGCATGCCCACCATCTTGTCATCTGCTATGAGTGGCCAAATAGTTGGGGCCATGCAAATATGGAATTTCAACCTCTAAAACTGTGTACTAAATAAACCCATTTTCTTTATTAAGGACCAGCTAAACTCAGCAACAGGAAATGGAAGTGTCTTATGGAATGCCCACCTTTTCCCTAATTTTCATAGCTAAGAGGTTAATTCTTCTGACCAAGATGAAGGCTGCTGTGGGTTTGCAAAAGAAAGTAGAGTTGTTCCAGGGTGAAGCCAAAGGGGCAACTGGATATAGTCAATTCACAAAAGAAACTTAGGATAGAAATATAAAGATAGGAAGAAACACTACCTGAACAATGTTGACACTGTGGTAATGGATAAAGTCCACCAAGGACAGAGCTTATGGCATAACAGATGTCCCAGCATTAGAGGAAATTCCAGGTTTAACATGGAGTAGAGGAGGAATCAGCGGAGAGAGCAGGAAGGGATAAGAAGAGTCACCTAGACAGATGTGCCACATGACTTCAGGAAAGCCCGAGGAAGAGAAACTCATTAAGAAGGATCATCACTGTGAAAGTTGGTGAAAGAACAGGTTGAATGAAAGTGGCAAAGGGTCCCCTGGACTTAAGAAGGAACAAGGAAAGTAAAAATCCAACTACAAGAGACGGAATGATAGAAAATGGAAATGGATATTTAGCTGTGACGGAAAGACTAGTAATAGTCACAGTGACCAAAGAGGAAAGAGGGTTAAGGGAATGATTTCTTTTTCAGTGACAAGAAAATAAGTAAATGCTGAGAGATAATTCTTCACAAGTTTCTCACATTTCTGCACCTCTTGGGAGGAGAGACGAACAGTCTTTGGTCAGAACTACCTTTTCAAAGAGGCTGTCTGTCCATTATAAATTATTTTGGTTGTTTAAGCACGAGGTTCCTATCATGCATCTGCCATATTGAGTGCAGGTATAATATAACCTTTTTCACGTGCTCGGTGGGAATTGGGGCTGAGGACACCAATGTACATAAGCTGGTGCTTGTGCTGCTTACTGTACTGTGAATAATAGAATCCTTTGTCTCTGACCCAGGAGTCTTGTATTATTTCTCCATCATCCATAAAATTGTGGCAAGCTATTTGTATGCTTACAAACGAGGCCAAATCTCTAGTTTTCAAAAAAAAAAAAAAAGCAAAAGAAATCTAAAATCTTGTATATTGTGGTATAATTATGTGCTTATATTTGTAGTATACTTTTTGTGACCTTGGTTATGGATAGGTTTTACCATTTATTGATCATAAAAACTGTAGCTCAAAGTCGTGTGTGTGTGTGTGTGTGTGTGTGTGTGGAGTGTGATGAAGAAGGTTTTCTTTTACACACTGTACACTTGGGGCTTAAATAAACTCCATTGACTGGAACATGAACACAATGAAATAAAACCAAATACAAGTGAACAATGCTGTTGTTTCTTGTTCTGTCCTCTATGGGACTGGTGAGAAATCTGGAGATATTTATATGTGTATGTGTATGTATGTGTATATATATATATATATACATATATATATATTTTTTTCCCCTCTCTTAAAACTTCCAAATCAGAATATCATAGAAATCCTGATTCTGCACATTCATTTACTCCTTATAAAACATCATTTCATTTGAGTTGAGAACTAATGTCATTATTTTCAGAAAAATGGACTGCAATACACAATTGTGTTATTGCTTGGAACTTTTAACTTTAAATTTGGAATTTGAATGAAAATTTGAGGATGTGTTAACCTAAATATTTTTTTTGGGGGGGGGTACCAGGGATTGGATCCAGAGGTGGTTTATCACTGAGCCACATCCCCCGCCCCTTTTTATATTTTATTTAGAGACAGGGTCTTGCTAAGTTGCTTAGGGCCTTGCTAAATTGCTAAAGCTGGCTTTGAACTTGTAATTCTCTGGCCTTAGCCTCCTGATCAGCTCGGATTACAGGTGTGCGCCACTGTGCTCGGCCGGCCCTAAATTTCTTTTAAGCATAAAATACGTCTTAAGAGAATTGTTCATATACATAGATAAAATAATTCTATGATTATCTTTAAATAGAAGCTGTTATTTCTCTCATCAGTTCTTTGGTTTATGTTTCTCATCTTTTTTGCAATCTTTCTGCAGAGTCCCATCTCCTTCTGATTGAGCATGCTATACAAGCTGTGTGTACCTAATACAAAAAACCAGGCAGCCTTTACTTTTTGAATCATAGTCTCAGTGCCATAATAGATTTTAAATTAACCTCTGAGATTTTACCTTTTAAGAGCAGTTTTTAAATGAAAGAGATCCATAGTCATTGATATTTATTTATTTATTTTTGTGAGAAGCATTTTAGCACTCATAAGTTGAACTTGTATCATTCTTAACTAGATGTTGCAAATACAAGTCTGTTGGGGTTGTGCTTGGAATAAACAAAGATGACAAATTATGTGAAGAGGGATGTTGATGGTTGGAAGGTTCTTTTGGCATCTTTGGGAACGTATCCTGCTTGAATATATCCCTGGGGACTGTAGACTCCCAGTCATTTTGGAAGCCACTTGGTTACTAAGCCACACAAAAGGGGATCTCAACATATTTCTATGCTTGACTTTTTTGTCAGTCTGGTGAGGATGACAGACCTCTCCTCGATTTTTTTTTTTAATGTATAAAGCAAAAGATGAAAATTATCCAGGGCACTGTGGGGTCCTTATACCATTTCTGTGTGTCTGTTTCCTGGAATCTTGTTTGCTCTGCTTTTGCATCTAAACCTTTTAGTTTCTCCTGAGCACTGTCCTTGGACGGAGGGAGTTTTCGTGCTGCGCATGCAGAGACTGAAAGCCAGCAGTGCCTGGGATTTTGCATTCTGAGCTCCCTTAGCTAATGGCTGACTGTGCTCAGAGTGTAAAACCCTAGTCCCTTTAGCTTCAGTTGGGACATACCTTGCGTTCTAATGTTTATTCCAGAGCTTGCGGTGGAATCAGGCTAACCCCAGACTTCTCCTGAAGTCCTCCCTGGGCCTGCTTCTTCTTTTTTTATTTTTTATTTTTAATTTTTTTAATTTATTATTTTTTTTTTACTTAAAATTCATTTATTTTTTTAAAATTTTTTAATTTATTTTAATTAGTTACACATGACATTACAATGACCTTGACATATCATACATTTGAATCAGATGGGGTATAATCTCTCATTTTTCTGAGTGTACAGGTTGCAGAATCATTTCTTTTCCTCTCCCACTTCCCCATTCCCACGGTCACTTTCTCCTGGGAACTCTTCATTGACAAATCAGCTGCATATCAATCCTCATCTCAGGGTTTTTGTCTAAGGAAAACCTGTCCTAAGATACAAAGGGAAACTGGAGATCTTATCGAGGCAACTTTTAAAAATTCTGACCTATGTGCTTCTCTATTGACACCACAAATATCAACAAGGCTCGGGCGGCAAGTTAAATAGCTACGGTAATTTGGAAGCAGTGATAAACATAACTGATTTGTGAGATAATTTGCAACAAGGGTACAACAGTGTTGCTGGGACTACAGTGATTTATTGCTCACATTCATCGCAGGAGGAAACGCTGTGCCAAGAGGCCCGCCTTGGGGCACGACCTCCCCAGTGAAGGCTGCCTTGGCTCAAGCGGAGGCTGCAGCGCTACCCCACTGTGCAGCCCCGCACCTGCGCCTGTGTCAAGGCCGGGTGGGGGAGGGTGGGCTGCAGAGCTCCTGGGTACAATGGGATTTTAGCAGTAATGGGAACAGGAGCAAACCTTAGTTTCTATTTATAATGGTGACATGGAAAAAATACTGCTGGAGGGAACAGGTTCAAGAGTTCTCACTGGAAAGGCCCACCTTGCTCCCAGACATCACAAGAAAATACTATAACTTCTCAAGCACATGACCATAGCATTGGAGGAAAAAAGCAGCTGCTAGTGCCAGGAAGATCATATTAAAAGAAGGAAAGAAGTCGAAAACATCTTAAAAGAAAAACTCAGGTTGATTATGGGATGGGGTATGTTGACCAGGAAACATCCCCACCAAGGACTTCCACTTAACACCAGAAGCACACAGCTGCTCTCAGCATGAGAAACACGAGTGTTGGGAAGAAAGGGGCCATTTAATCAGCAGAATTTCTGAAGGTTTTTCTTCTGTCTCTGCTGCTCTCTTACTGCTGGCCTTGATTTGAGAATCTATAGGGCAGGGCAGGAATCTGACAACCTCCACTAGCACCTTTTGATGAAAAATTGTATCTAACTTTGTTCACATAGCAGGGATTTATACCTGAGCTTGTGACAGCTAGCTGAAGAGCTATCCTGATCCTTGGGTGGCTGTACCACTTGCATTTATTTATTTTGTAAAATGGAAAAATAGACAGTACAATCATGCTGACCTGTAATTATACTTATGGGATCAATTCATAAGCATGTCAGGCCAATTAATACTTACTGTAAGAATTTTTTTTTGGATATGAGTTATGAACTGTAAAACTAATTTTAATAGTCATCATGGATGGCATATTTTAAAAAATCTGTAACCTTCATTCAGTTAAAATGCTCTACGTTTCAAAAGACTAGTTAAATCACTACAGTAAGGATTTGTTCCAAAAAAATATTGTCACCTTATAATCACACTATCATAGAAAATGTGTTTAATTTAAATAGATGCAGGATGCCTGTAAAGATCACTTACCTTTGCTAATTATTAAGAAATAATAGAAACGGAGGTACAGCGACGACCTCCACTGTGCAGTTTATACATGAAACAGGATGTTTTACAGTGTGAGGAGTTTAGTGTCCCTATCAGGCAATCACCTGGGATGGTCAGTTTTCCAAGAAGACACGATGATGGGAACAGAGATTGGAATGCAGCAGCCATGAGCAAAAAGACCCCAGCACATGGAAAAAGGGTAAAGAAATGGACTCTCCTGTGGAACCTCTTGAAGGGACACATTTCTGTCAACACCTTGAACAGATCTGTGTTGTTTAAAGCCATGGAGTTTGTAGTCATTCTAACAACAGCAATAGATATCTAAAATACTGCTCAAGTTCATAGATCCTGTAGTTCTATCCACCACCCTTGCAGGTTCATGGACCCAGGTTAAGAATCCTTTATGGAGCTGAATTCTCTGCAAAGGATCTGAAGTCCTTCACTGACAGAACAATGGTAGTTTGTGAAAATATTGGTTACGGTCTTCCCTGTTGCTTGATTTACTGATCTCACTGACATTCACTTTTTCAATCTTATCCAGGGGAACATGGCACTTTGTTTTAAAACTAGGAACGCTGAGACTAATTCCTCCCTACCTACCCTTGCTCTCCCCATAAGCTACAGGATCCAGATGTTATCAGCCAGGAGGCAGGCTAAGCTGGAAGAGAGCACAGCTAAGTCTTGGTGTAGAGTAGCTGAATGGTTGGGGCCAGGGAGGGTTGGTGGTGCCAGGGTGTGAG
Organism: Marmota marmota marmota; assembly: GCF_001458135.2. Lineage (NCBI taxonomy): Eukaryota > Metazoa > Chordata > Mammalia > Rodentia > Sciuridae > Marmota > Marmota marmota. The sequence goes on from NW_026000020.1 coordinate 1,763,099, forward strand.
CAATGGGCCAGCCCTAGTGATGCAGGATGATCACTTGGACAGGAAAGCACATTTTACCTTGAAAAGCATATTTGATTATTCAGTAACATTGATTGCTATTCAGGGATCTTATACTGTAGTCTCTCATTACCCATGGGGATATTTTCTAAGATCACCCAGTGGATAGCTAAAACCATGTATAGTCTCTCTCTCTCTCTCTCTCTCTCTCTCTATATATATATATATATATATATATATATATATATATATATATATATTGCTTTTCCTATAAATACAACTTATAGTAAATGGAACTTGTAAATTAAACACAGTAAGAAATTAACAATAACTAATAATAAACTAGAATAACAGCTATCTGCTTTAATAAAAGTTATATGAATATGTTCTCTCTCTCTCTCTCTCTCTCTCTCTTTTGAAATTTCTTAAACTTTCTAGCCTTGTCATTTAAAGGAAGTATTTTCTAACTTCTCTTTGGCTTATCCAAAATTTCATCATTACTATTGTTGTGTTAAGGGCCATTATTAAGAAAAATAAGGGTTACTTGAACACAAGCACTGCGATATTGTGACAGATGATTTGATAATTCAGACCGTTATTAAATTGACTGGGTAGCATATACACCCTGGATACACTGAACTAAGGGATAATTCCTATTTTGAGTGGGACCACAGCAGGATGACCACAAGATGTCAACATACTACTCTGAACAGGATGCAATTTAAAATTTATGGATTTATGGATTATGTGTCTCTAGAATTTTCCACTTAGTATTTTCAGACTGTGGTATTTTCAGACCATGAGTATTTGAAACCATGGAAAGTAAAACTGGATGAAAGGAAACTACTGTAATATAGTTGGAGAAACAAACATAGTTGGGGAAACAAGTAGGCATAATGCAAAGCATTTTGCACTGAGAATAAAACTGTGGCTAGTAGAAAACATGCTATTGGGTTTTGGAGGGGGAAAGAATCAACCACAGTCATGGAGGGAGTGGGAATTAAGGTTGTTCTTAATTAAGAGAGTTAGTATTTGAATAGCCAGAGAATACAAAGGAAAACCATTGAAGATTAGGAAAAGAAAATCAAAATATGGAGGTGGGAAAAGGGCAGACTGTTTATCAGTTAAAATAATTGATTCACAGTTCTTCCTGGTGCCTGTCACTTGACTGGTGGCCTTGTCCTTAACGCTCAAGGAGTGCACAGTGGCAGAGGAGAAAAGACATGAGAGGAATGTGCACAGCCATGTTCAGTGAGAAAGATTTTTTTTATACCCAGTGTTCAGAAAGCCCTAAGGGTAGGAAATTAATTCTGGGAGTGCACTTGTCAAGGATGGGAAGGGCTGTGTGGAAGCAGCTTGCTTGTATGGGACGGTGCAGGAAGATGAATAGGGTGGGGAGTGTGGTGTTGGAGTGGAGGCTACAGAAGTATCATCCACAAGCAACTCAGCCCAGTAGATAGAGGTCTGACTGGGTCTGGGTCTGAGCCCCTTCCCCAGGAGTCCAGGCAGGAAGCAGTAGGAAAACCAGAGAAACACAGCATTCTGGGATTTGCCACTGTATTTCATTAATCCTTTAGTGCTTTCCTTAAATAGGTCAAATCCCTCATAACACAGTCCACGGGGTTCATCGATTTTTGTGGTACAGAATTCTGCTGCATTACTAAAAATCCATTTCCAATTTATAAGAGCTCAAGCTGAAACAGCTGTTATTCAGCCTTTCTTTATTGAACGAGAAAGTGAAGAAAAGGCTTCAGAAAACAGACGACAAATGGAGGAAATTGCATGAATTCTTCAAACCATAAGCCCTATGAACTAATCGTTTTTCTGTTCCCATTTTCCAAGTATTTGGGGGATGGTTTGGTATCTGAGGTTTTGCTTGTTGTTATTTGATTTACCATGAATATGTTTGGCTCAAATGTTTGAGATGGGTTGAGTGGTTACTTGCATGGAAGAACATAAAAAGAGTCAGGGGTAGCTCCTTTCTGTTCCTTCTCTGAAAAAGACACTCACTATAGTTAGAATAGACCTGATCCATTCATGTGAGGTAGGGAGAATTGAAAGAAGTTCAGGATTTTTTGCTACAGAGAATTTTTCAGAATGAGATTGAGTTAACAGTTGTGTTAGGAGTCATCCTAAGCAGCAAAAATAGCTAAGCAATTGGGGACCACTGGATCAGAAGCATTGTTCTAGATGCGAATGGAGCCTGAACATTCATCTCTATGCCCATTCCATTTCCAAACACCCTGAAGAGCAGGATGGTTAGAAAAGGCAATCTCGTGCACAATCTTTCCACTTCCACTTGCTGTATGAGGATGGACTTTGAGCATGGAGAAGTGCTCACTAAGAGAAAAAGAGCCTGCACCCCGTGCCAGGTTTAATGCCTTGTGTCTTGAAGATCTTCCTCTGTTGCAAGCTCAATGTATGTCCCTTTGTTCTGCTTAAGTGAGTGCATTCCATGGCACCTGGCCAACCTCCCTGCTCTCTCTGTCCTGCATAAGGAAGGGATAAGGTCCTTCTAAGGCCACCTCTCTGTGTGGGCTGCCAGCAGAGCCTTGTAAGTCATGGGGAACTGATATTAACTACTGAAGATGGTGTTGCTCGGTTACTTCTCTATATAAATAAAGTAATGCTCCATCGGGTGTTTCACTGCATTGCATTTCCCTTGGCAACTCTAATATCAAAATGCAATGAGCAGAAGAAATGTTTAGAGAACTCCCCTGAGAATGGCAGCTGGTTCTTGGTGTTCTGCTTAATAATGAAGGAGACTTCAGACCCAGAGTCTCTGGACAAGAGTGCAGAGGTGGTATTTGCTCTCTCTGCTGGTCCCAGAGACACCAGAAGTGGCAGTTGAAAAAACTCTATCTGAGGAGAGTGATTCTTTTTTTGTGTGTTTTTTTCCCCCTATGGTCAGCTGGGGACACTTTCCCACTGAGACATACCACCTTTTTATTTTTTGAGACAGGTACTCCCTAAGTTGCCCAGGTAGCTTCTAACTTGTGATCCTCCTGCCTCAGACTCCCAAGTACCTGGAATTACAAACATGTGCCACTACACCAGGCAGGAGAATAATTCTTCATAAGAAGTTGGGAGCAATGAGAGAAATTTGCGTGGATGACTCCCTCTCCACTCCATGTGCCATGCAGTGCCTGACCAGTTTTGCTGGCCCCAGAACACTTACAGGCAGCAGCTCTGGAGGGCTAAAATGCTGACTGATATGAATAGACTTTGGTTACCCCCCAATTTATGTGTTTAAGCCCTAACAGCCCTTGTGATTATATTGGAGATAAGGTCTCCAAGGAAGTGATTAAGGTTAAATAAAGATAAGGGTGGAACCCTGATTGTGTACACTGGTGTCCTTCTAAAAAGAGGATGAGATACCAGGGCTCTGTCTTCACCATGTGAAGGTAATGCAAGAAGGTGGCCTCCTGAAGACCAGGAAAAGAGTCCTCAGCAGACTCTGGTGTGTTAGTTAACTTTCTATTGCTGCGGAAAACACCTGCGGTGAATTAGCTTATAAGGAGGAAGGTATATTCTTGTTCACAGTTTCAGAGATTTTGGACAATGGTTTCTTGGCCCTGTTTCATTTGGGTCTATGATGAGGTACATGGAGGGCAGCATGTGCCAGAGGAAGCTGCTTACCTCCTGAAGGGTGGCAAGTAAAACTTACAGAGCAAGGATTTGGATCCCATAACTCCACTCAAGGGCATACTTCCAACGACCTAACTTCCTTCCATGAGGCCCCACCTCTTAAAGGTTCTACCACCTCCCAAAAGCATCAACTGCTAGTGACCAAGTCTTCAACATATGGACCCTTGGAGGACATTTCAGATTCAACCGAAAGCACTTGGTCACACTGTTATCCTAATTTCTGACCTCTAGCCCCCCAGATCTGTAATAAAATACATGTTGTTGTTGAAGTCACCAGTCTGTTGTACTTTGTTAGAGCAGTCTGTTTTAGTCAGTCGTTTTAGAACAACTGTAGAGGAGGAAAAGTGCATTTGGGGGCTCATGATTTCAGAGGTCTCAATCCATAGACAGCAGACTCCATTCCTCAGGGCTCAAGGTGGGATTGAACATCATGGCAGAAGAGTGTGGCAGAGGGAAGCAGCTCACATGATGATCACGAAGCAGAGAGAGATCTCCACTACCCAGATACAAATACATATCCCAAAGCCATGTCTCCAATGCCCCACCTCCAGTTACCACTCAGGTAATCCCATTAGGGGATTAATTCAGTGATTAGGTTAAGGCTCTTACAACCCAATCATTTCTTCTCTGAACTTTCTTGCATCGTCTCACATGAGAGCTTTTGGGGGACACTGCACATCCAAACCATAACACAGTCCAAGCTGACTAATGCAAGGCTAGTCTCTTGGCTGGTAAAGCCTTGTACTTGTTTTAGTCTGATATTTTTGCTATGATCACCAAAAGACCTGAACAAGAACAATTTTACAGGAAGAAAAGTGTTTTGGGGGAGCTCACAGTTTAAGAGATCTCAGTCCATAGATGGCAGAACACATTCTTTAGGGAACATCATGGTGGAATTGTGTGACAGAGGAAAGCAGCTGAGCACGTAGCACCAGGAAGCTGAGAGAGAGTTCTGCTCAACAAGGGCAAAATATATACCCCAAAGGCTTGTCTCCACGGACCTACCTCCTCCAGCCACACCCTATCTGCCTATAGTTACCATCTAATTACTCTCTGATGGATATTAATGCACAGATTAGCTTAAGGTTCTCATAACCCAAATATTTTATCTCTAAACTTTATTGCATTGTCTCACATATGAGTGACACCTAAATCTAAACCCTGATATACTTCTATCCCAGGAGAACTAGATACCTAGATATTCTTGCTCAGGCCTGTGACACGAGGTGACAGGTGGCCTGTGGTCTGGTTTGTTTACTGCAAGTTCAGAGAATTAGAAAGTGCCTTGCCTCCCAACACCAACTGGTTTTCCAAGAGTCAGTAACATATGAGACTATTTAGGGAATGTAGCTAACTGGAAGTACAGAAAATTGAGCTGGAGTGGCTTAAACAATTAGGAAATTTTTCCCCCTATAATGAGAAGTTCAGAGATAGAATTTTAAGGTCAGTATAGCAAGTCTATGCCATCAAAGATGTGGGTTCTTTCTGTCTTTTAGGTCAAAGCACTGCCTGTTCCTTCCTGGATAAGATGCTTCTCTGCCTCCAGCATCAAGTCCCTGTTTGTCTCTGGAAGAAGGAAGAGCTGCACTTGGTCCCACTGTCCTAGACTATGTCTCTCCTGCCTGAGGCAGGCTGGGAAATGAGCAATCTACTGGTATGAAAGAAGTGGAAAAGAGTCCTCTCCGACACTCTGCATTTACAGGGCCAAAACCAGGCAAAAGAAAACAAAAGCAAATCTCACCTGTGCAGACTGGGCTGCCAGAGGGGGAAGACAATGCAATTTCCTAGAATAGGGGGCTACCGTTGGAGTGGGAGTGAGAGGAGTCAGCCACCACTTTGTTAGAACTGTGCTATTGTTAGTGACAACAAGCAGAAGCAATAGGAATAAAGATAAGAAGGATATTCAGTCGGGTGTAAATAGTGCTTTCTAAAGATAAGTAAGACACTTTTTGGGGGGCCAGGAATTGAGAGGGGGAGCTTTACTACTAAGTCACATTTCCAGCCTTTTTATTTTTATTTTGAGACAGGGTCTTGCTAAGTTGCTGAGGCTGGTCCCAAACTTGCAATCCTCCTGTGTCAGCTTCCCAAGTCACTGGGAATACAGGCATGCACCACTGTGCCAAACTTGATTTTTTTAAATTAAAATTCTTATTTGATGAAATGATGGGAAAAAGATTTGTCTTGAGAATCAAATTAATTGCCTAAGTGGTCAAGTATAAAAAATATCAAAATATAAAGTGAACACATGAAGGCACATGAATCACCCGTAAATCAATAAGTTTCTTGAAGGACACAACTAAATATCGGATGTGAAATGCTTGAGTGTTCCAGAGGAGAAAAAAGAAAAAAATGGAATCTGCAGATTAAAAGAGCTTATCAAGTTCTAGGGTAGGAATAATTTCTGTGGGGAATCCTGAGTCCTAAGGAAAGAAAATCTTACCAAAAAAAAAAAAATTAGAGCCAAAGAAGGGAAATGGACTTAGACTGGAACCAGGCTTGCTATCTGCTTTACTGGAAGCCTGAAGATAGTGGGGCAGCTCTTCTATACTGCAGAGAGGATAGGATAGCACCTTGCACCTGTCATGGGAGGGTGAGAGCATTTGCACATGGGAAGGATTCTGAGAGGACATTGTGCATTAGTATCTTGGAATATACTTGAGGCAATACACAACCTAGATGAACTCACTCTCATAACCAGAAATTATGAAGGTTAAGTTTAAAATCGCAATTGAAAATAGATCTAAGGGCTGGGTGTGTAGCTCAGTGATAGTGTGCTTTCCCAGCATGCACAAGACCCTTGATTCGAACCCCAGCATAGCAAATAAATAAATAAATAGATAAGTGAAAAATTCAGTACCTCTTTTGAGACAGTTTACAACCAACTTGATTGACCTTAATTTGTGGGACTGTGTTATATGCTCAGATAAGAACAATGGAAATTGCTGGGACAAAACACTAATTTTTAAATTTTTATTTTTGTTTATTTTTGTGGTGATGGGGATAGAACACAGCACTTCATGCATGCTAGGCAAGTTCTTTACCCCTGAGGTACATCCCCAACCCTGGGACACTTATATGAAGAAATACCCTTCAAAGACCGTGTTGGCTAAAGGAGAATGTGGGAGAAAGTGCAATTGCAGAATTTAAAGTTGGTGAAAGATATGAGGAGTAAGAATGTGCATGCTTGGGAAATGGAGTGAACGTAAGGTGAAGGAAAGGTAGGGAAAGAGAAGTCCTACTCTAGAAGTCACAAAGGACTGACGATGATTTGGAACCTAGTGGTATATCTTATGCCCATGACATTAATAATGCTGGCCAGGGGTCTTCTGTTGTGGGGGTATAGGGATAATGACCCATGGTCAAGTTTTAGATGATTATGAGAGAATCTTTCATTTGAAAGCCAAAAAAAGATGGACATGGGAGCTCAGACAGAACAGCATCATGGTTTTCCAGAAGAAAAAAAGCAAATTGTAAAGGAACAGATTAATATTGCACTTGAGGATGAAAAGAAGGAGTGAGTTATCTAGAAGCAATGGTAAGTCTGAAAAGTGGGGGTGACAGGTGGGCTCTGTTGTCTAGAGTAGATATGGGTGAGTGAGTATGAAGAGAAGTTTTTGCACTGAATAGTCAGAGCAGCCTTGGCACCTGTCACTCACCTATGCCCCGAGAGTCACCAGGATTCCCTGGCACATCAAAAAGTTATAACACACTGATTTATTAATGACCTTTTGGTCAAGACCTTTCCAAATCTCAGCAAGTGTTTTCTTAGCCCCAAGCAGCCCTCTTGCCATATAGTCTCAAGCTATAGCCATACTTTCCTAGTAATAAAGGTTAATTCTGGGTTAGCATATTGCTTTCCTCTGGATATGGGTTTCTGTCTTCAAACCAAATCTTACCTCTCTGTAAGGCTGGACTCTACCACCTCAGACCATCTTTCCCAGCCTAACTGCTGGCTGGAGAGCCTGTTTACTTGGTGCAGTCATAGCCTTTGGAATATCTTCACTACCTTGTTTATTTAGTTATTTCAACAAATATTTATTGATCACCTACCAAGTATTAGACACACATTGGGCTAAATACCAGAGACTTTGAGCTGGCAAAGGCAAGGTCGTTGTCCCCAAATAATTTACTTCCCATGAGGAGTATACAGTCAAATTAGGAGATAAGTGCAAATAAGGCAAAAGTACAATGCTGGAGACAGGCACAGAAAGGGTGAGGGCTGAGGGGTGGTGCTTTACTGCTTTAGGGATGGAAAGCAGGCATCTAGAAGACCTGATGCCCCAAGTCTTAAGTTGGGCAAGGGTTTTCTATAGAGCAGGAAGGAGAAGAGGGTATTCCAGGAGAGTATACAACATGACCAAATGAGGAAGGTGAGATATCACATGATACACACAGTGACAGGTATCATTTATTATTGGCTGAAAGAAAAATTTATAGGAGCAGTAATGATGGCAGAAAATCCGGGCATTAACTCGTAGATGACAGAAGGCCATACACCCCGCCCAGGTCATACCCATACCACTCCATCTCCTCCTAAGTTCAGGACAAGCAATATCAAGTAACCCCAGCACTCTTTCCTGCTGAGTTTGTTCTCAGCCTCAAAACCTTTGGGAACATATACTTCCAGGCAGACACTAATAATTGGTCAGACTCAGCATGTAAAGCAAATTTTTTCACCATTTACCATAATAGAGTTCATTTATCATCTGTAAGAAATGGGGAGCCATTGCAGAGTGAAAGTAACATGGACACTTCTTTGTCTTTGTTGGATTGACCCTAAATTTACTGAACCCAAATCCTGCATAAAATTTGGATGTGCTGGTCAGTAAGCTACCCAGTACTCCCTCTGCTCTGCTATGTGTCTAAGGGGACAGTCTTCCTTGGATCTCCTTAACTCCTGGCTTTCAGGTAGGTTTGGCCAACAGGAGGACAAGCAGGTGGGAGAAGCCAAGGTGTTTTCACCCTCTGATTCTGCCTTGTGGCATTTCTGGCAGTAGCTGAGCCCCCCTGGGTGCACCCAGGCTCTCCTGGACAAGCTCTTTTATGGACTCAGCTCCCACCAGACTGACTTGCTGCAGTTCCAGTTTTGGTAGGTGTCCCAGACTCTGAGATCCACTGGGGCTGCCTCTTCTTTGTCTCTCCAGCCAGAGGAGGAATGAACCTCTTTTCAAACTGACTGACCCATTGGTTTGGGTTCCCAGAAATTTCTGTGACTCATGGAATTGAATGCTTGAAGCACCTCGAGTGACTCTTTATTTGGGGGGAGTTAATCCCTTGCTGATTCACCTCATGGTATTTCTACCCCAGTCTGGATTCACTTTTCTTTCACACTGAGAAGTAGATGACACTCTACCGTGTTTCAGTCATAAAGCATAAGAAGTCACTGACCTAGTAGAAGATAAGTGGATCAAGGATGAAACTATGGTGGAGGCTGGTCTTCAGAACAAGCGGCCCTTCCAACTTGGATTGACATTTCAGGCAGTGGCTCTGCGTAGCACACCCCCCCC
>NW_026000020.1:1772259-1788713 GCF_001458135.2 Marmota marmota marmota
ACAGTGCCCTACAGGGCTTCCTCCTGAAGACAGGATATAATGCTGTCACCTCCCGCCACTTACCCAAGCCGTATGAATTTTACAGTTCTGAATTAACAGAGAGAGCTAGTTAAGATCTAGACTATACTGCAGAAAGGACTTATTCCTATAATTGACCCTTGTTCGCAACTCTTTTGGGGAAGATGAGTGGGGACCATGATCACCCACTCAGAATTGCAAGTTGTACTTCTTTGTCTCCCTCCAACTTCCACCATGTATTTCACCATAGCTGAAAAGATTCAGAGAAACAAGTAACAAAGAGGAATGGCCTTTACATTCCACTGATGCTCCTGAAGATTTTCATTCTAGGTGAGTCCACAGAAAAGATGTTAATCTTCACCTAAGAAAGGACGCTCACCTTGCTCTGGGATTATTTTTCCTTCTAGGTTTCTATGAGTTTATAACACAGGGACAGCAGTAGTGGGTTCCGAGGCACCTGAAATTTGGCTTAATAAGTAGTAGATAGAAATGTGATTTCTAAAAAGATTCTCGTTATATTTTAAAAGATTAAAGATGGTGATGTCAGCTGATTTTGATTTTAGGCAACACTTCTGAGAACACATTACTCTTAACCTCTGAATTTTCTTTTACAACTATTATTCTCCACATAAAAATATAGTAAGCTTTTTTTTTTTTTTTTTGGTTTCCCATTTCAGGAATAGCATTCTCACTTAATCAAACCTTTCCTTTTATACTCATTTTGTTAAATTCCTCTGGGATTTGGAGCCAGTTGTCTAAGGTAATTTGAATCCATGCAGAGCAGTTTGCATTGGCTTTGTAACTGCATTAACAAAGATCTTTCTCTTTGGTTCCTTTTCCTGCTGGCTAGGCATTAAAAGCTTGACCTGAATCCTTTGTAATTTTGTAAGTGTATGTAAGTGTGGAGCTCACAGATTTGGAGGAAAAGTAGAGGAAGAAAAAATAAAAACCAGAATGACTTCCTGTGGTACTATAAATAAGCAAACCTGCATCGAGTGAATAATTTTTATTTCTTTCTTGACTAAGGAATCCAACTGATTTTCTATGTCATTTAACGACTTAATTGTCTTAATGACTCCAGGGATTCTCGCATAGCTCTGCATCATAGTAACTCATAGAATCTGTGTCTCTTGCTGTGCTTTTATTAGAAGAGCTGGCTGTCGTTTTGAATAGATGTTAGATTGTTCATTCTTTTATGTTGTTGCTTTATGAAGGTGTTAAAAATGTCACTCTAAAAGACAGGACTGGCAAATTGTTTAGTTAAATTGTGCGTGGCAGATGCCTATGAATTCTTCACACCCATTACAGTTTTTCTGTAATGTGCCATCATCCTGAATAGATTACACTTTAGATATGTGGACTGTTTATCCAAAATGATGTAGCAACATTATGTGGTCCACTTGGAAACCCCCTCCCCCCCAACATCCAGAAGCATCTTTCCAAATAGGATCAAATGCTTCCATGCACACTCTGATTTTTCTAACCTCTTCATTTTCATGTATTAGGCAGACAGGAAATTCAGGACTTACCTAAACAATGAGATACAAAATCCTTATTCAGGTCTAAATGCTGGATTAGTGTTAGGGAATGATTGACTTCTGGTCATTCCTATGTGTGTGTAGGGATATTCAATAAGGTTGAGAGGAAAAATAATATTTAAGTAGCAAAACACTAAAACCTGAGGATTAAAGAAGGATTTTTTCAGTATATATAATGATACATTAATGTTTTCCTAAAAGACTATATCGGCATGGAGTTTCTAATAATGTTGCCATTTTTGTATTGAAGAATTTCTTGATTATGCAAACAAATCTGATACTTAACCCTTATCCCAGAAAAAGATCATCATCACGTATCATTAGATATTGGAACTGGAAGATCCTTTCAAGATCTTAGAGTCCTTGCCAAGGGTTTTGTTCTTCTAAACTACATTTACGACAAATGTCAGACTACTATATGATACACTCCCTTGGGCAACTCAAAACTTCTAGCTCTCAATCCACTCTACAAGTCAAAACCTTTATTGAAATTCAAGTGATTGAGAGGGATACAGTTGTGGAATATCCTTTAATGGGTTCTAATTTATTTATTTATTAGTTAAAGAAAGTTGAAGTCCATAAAAAATAACCATTTAGAGTGGACAATTTAGAATATTCACGATATAATACAACAATCACCTCTGTCACATTCCAAAACATCACCCCCAAATAGGACATCACTAAGCAGTTACTGCCCAGTCTCATTTCTTCTAAGCATTGACAACTATCAATGTACTTCCAATCAGTAGGAATTTTACCTAGTTTGGACATTTCATAAAAATGGAATCACATAGTAGATGACATCTTGTGCCTGGTTACTTTGACTTAATGGCCTTTGAATTCCTCCATATTGTAGTCTGTTTCAGTACTTCACTTTGTTCATGAAGATAACATATTTCATATTTTGTTTATCTTGGAGTTGTTTTCACCTTTTAGTTACCGTAAATAGTGATGTTATGAATATTTGTGTAAATTTATTTATCCATTTTCATTTCTTTTGGACATATTTGTTGGAGTAGAATTGCTGGACTTCATGACAATTCAATGATGGACATTTTTGGAAATATTCAAAGTGTTTTCCAAGGCAACTGCACCATTAAAATACCAACATTTTCACCCAGGAATGTATGAGGGTTTGAATTTCTCCATGTCCCTACCAACACTTGTTATCTTCTATTTTTCTTTCTTTTTTTGTTACTATAGTCAGCCTCATATGTGTGAAGTTGTATCCTATTATGGTTTTGATTTGCAATTCCCTCATCACAAATGATGTTGAATATCTTTTCATGTGCTTGTTGGGCATTTGAGTATGTTTGGAATGATATGTATTTAAACTCTTTGCCCATTTTCCACTTTCTTTTTTGGGACTGAGTTATGAAAGTTCTATTTATATTCTGGACACTAGAGCTTTATCAGTAATTTATTACTATTCTCTCCTATTCTGTAGATTGTCTTTTCTTTCTTTCTTTCTTTCTTTCTTTCTTTCTTTCTTTCTTTCTTTCTTTCTTTCTTTTCTTGATAATGATCTTTGATGCACAAAACAATTAATTTTGTTGAAGTTTAATTTATCAGTTTTTTTTCTTTGTTCCTCATGCTTTTGTTGTTAACACTTAAGAATCCATGACCAAATTCAAGATGATGGAAATTCAGTTCTTTATTTTCCTCTAGGAGTTATATAGTTTTAGCTGTTATATTTAGGTCATGGATGCATTTTGAATTAATTTTTGTATGTAGTGTGAGATTGAGATCCAGCTTCATTCTTTTATATGTGGGTATCTAGTTGAATGGATCTGTTTGTTACAGACATTTTCCCCCATTGATTACATGGTCTTTGCACCCTTATTGAAAATCAATTAGTCATAGATATATGGTTTATTTATAGGAGTTCAATTCTGTATCACCAATCTATATGAGCTGTGTTCATACCAGTATCACACTGTTTTGATCACTGAAAATTTGTTGAAAGTTTTGAAACTGGGGAATGTGAGTCTTCCAACTTTGTTCTTTTTCAAGATTGTTCTTTTTTTTAAAGAGAGAGAGAGAGAGAGAGAATTTTTTTTTAATATTTATTTTTTAGTTATCGGTGGACACAACATCTTTGTTTGTACGTGGTGCTGAGGATCGAACCCGGGCCACATGCATGCCAGGCGAGTGTGCTACCGCTTGAGCCACATCCCCAACCCTCAAGATTGTTCTTAATGACTCTGGGTCCATTGTAATTCTGACATGAAATTGAGAATTGATTCTTCCATTTCTAAAAATAAATAAATAAAGAAAGGAGGGTTTGGGAATTATAATAGAAATTGAATTGATCATATGAATATTATCACAATCTTCATAAGATTAATCCTTCCAATCACTGAAAACAGAAGTCTGTAAGTAAGGTCTCAGGATTCTTTAGTGGAAGCTCCAAGGACCTTCGATGACTTATAGGGAGAAAAAGACACAGTTGGAAGAAAATGGTTCTGAGGTCTGGGAGAAACCAAGAAGCTTCCCGGGTTTTAACTCATGGGAAGACACTGTTAGTGTGCCTCAGGTAGAAGTTTATCCCAGGAGTTTTATTTATAGCCACAAGTCATGGTCAATAATTTTACTCCAAGGTGGGAAGTATTATCCTTTCTAGATGAGCAGAGTTTTAGTGACATGAAGAGAGACAGAGTCTCCCCTTGCCCAAAGTTAGAGAGCTGAGAAAATATTGGATCACTTCATTTTGATCCATTTCTCTTGAATAGTTTGTGAAGAGAAACCAACGTTGGCATGACTTTTCTGACTTATAACTGAATTTCATCAACTATGTGCCAAGATTAAGTTCAAAGGAGTAATATAAGGTTTTTGATTTAATGGTGCCTTAAATTCTTTTCTGTAAACTAGAGTGTTAATCTCAATCAGCTTCAATAGCTAATAAAAATCTGTATTGGCGGATAAGAGGACTATTTATAATTTCTATTTTGGGAGGCCACTAATAGCAAACTTTACTAACAGATTTAAATAGCATTGCTTTGCATTCAGGCTGGGAATTACAGGAATGCTGCTGCTCAGAAAGGGGGTACCATGTCATCCTCAGTCTTCACTAGTGTTATGTGCTCTCGTTTCTGGATGGTCTATGGAGTCTTGCCGTACTTGCCACATTTGGACCACCTTGAAGAGTATTGCCAGTCACCAATATTTTGCCATTAATTCTGACAAAGAGCCATACCCTCTATGAAATCCAATTGTCCACATATTGATAAATAAGCAAGGAAAACCCTGTATTCTACCTTTCTAGTAACTCGGTGGGAGAACTTGCAGGGTCAACACAGCAGTGTATATAAATAAGTACCTCTGTGTCACTGGTGAGTAGATACTCGTCACCAGTCCTGTGGGATTCAGATGGCAATAAGATGAGAGAAGTCATAGGTTTCCCTGTTTAGCATGAATTTAAGAGATAAGCATACTACTTCTGAGGTGTGTTCACCCAGATTTGGTACACGTTGCTTTTCCAGGCAATTCTGACTATTTGGGCTGTTGTCAGTCCTTATAAATCACTGTGGGTTGATCATAATCAATGTTGTAACTAATATTTTCCATTCTCCTCTTATGAAATATAGAAAGATCAAGCTTTTCTCTTTCCTGTAAGTTAGGTACAGCCAGCTGGCTTACTTTGTCCTAGTAAAGGTGGAAAATGATGACTGCCACTTCTGAGTGGGCGTTTCAAGTGCTAACATGGAATCCCCCCATTCCCCATTTCCTGTCTCGTTGATTATGGAAGGATCTGGGTTAAGAAATCTCCACTGAGAGGAGAGTTGGGGTAGACAGGAGGGATAGCCACAAGGGATAGGCACAAGTGTTCCCATTTCTCTGGAGGGATTGAGATTCATCAAGATCCCCTTATGTGGGGCTTGAGATTTCACCTCGTTTTTTTCCAGGTGTAAATCATTGAATTCGGTAGAGTCCTTAATTTCATTTTTCTAGAAATATGGCACTACATTGGTGACAAATCTTCACCTAACAACCAGCCTATTCAGTAACACTACAATGTTGGTACATACAAAATATTTCATAATATTATTTCCAACATAAGTTATAGGAGAAAGTCAACTCTCTCAAAACCTTCCTGTAGATGCAGAAAATATTGCATCTTAGGAAGCATATGTATTTTTAAAGTGTTTATTAGAAAAGTTTTAATCATCATAAGTTAACAAGTAGAGGAAATGTTATTAAGGCAAGTGTTGGGAGTGTAAATTATAATTTGCTGAAAATTTTCAGAGTAGATTGATGGAAAGATAAAATTTTGAGGTAATGTTAAGTAAGAACTTGGATAATATGTGTTATATATGAATAAGTATGTGTATGTAGTATCTATACATACACGTATGTAGACTGTACGTACAATGTGTGTTATAGTTTATTTAGCTATATATGATGCATGTGTGTATACAATATATATGCATGTATGTGTGTGTTTCCTCCCAACCATGTAGTTCCCTATAATTTCTCCTGAGCTTCAAAATTAGGTTGATCATGTTTGCTGATTTGAAATTTTGGCATTTGATTAACATCTGTGGCATCTTTATAAATAATTTTTCAAGTTTCTTAAATCTATATGAAAATTTATAAAAAAGATTCTTTAGAGTTTTTGGGCTTGAGAAATTCTCCACTTGTAATTATGGTTTTAAATAATCGGAAGGCTATGGTTCTGTGTTATCTGCTGGCACAACTATTTATAGTTTCTAAAATGCTTGGAAATAAATCTTGCCATTTGATTCCAAGTGCATGTCCATATATATTCATGTACACATTAGTATTTTAAATAATATTAATATTATGAAATTCAAATCAATAACCTTGTTTTAAGGATCAAATAAAATGTATGTAATATAGTCAAAATACTGTGTTAAGTACTCTGGGGAATACATATTCTTAAAATGTATAGCTGTGTTTTAGTCTTCTTTTTTTTTTTTTTTTTTGCTGCTGTGACCAAAAAACCTGATAAGAACAATTAGAGGAGAAAACATTTATTTGGGGGACCATGATTTCAGAGGTCCATAGACAGGTAGTCCCTTTCCTTGGGGGTCAAGGTGAGGCCGAACATCAAGGCAGAAGAGTATGGCAGAGGGAAGTGGCTCAAGTCATCACAGCAAGAAGCAGAGAAAGAATCACTCACCAGATATAAAATATATACCCCAATGTATGCCCCCAGTGACCCACTTCCTCCAGCCACATCCTACCTGTCTAGGGTTTCCACTAAATTAATCTCTATCAGGGAATTAATTCAGTGATTGGGTTAAGGTTCTCATAATCCAATCATTCATCTCTAAGCCTTTTTGCATTGTCTCACACATGAGCTTTTGGGGGACACCTCATATCTAAACCATAACAAGCTGTTAAAGAACTTTTTGATAATTCTAGATTTTTGTTGGGATTAGAAAAATAAAGATGTATAAGATGTCAAGTTTTAAAACAGTTTTTTTTTTAAGAGCTTGAAATAAAAGGCATTTAGAACCTCGTAATTGTTAGTGAGATTGGCCATCTGAAATCATTTATGAAATAAAATGAAAAAAAATGCATAGGCAATCTGAGATTTTATGCTAAGGGTGCCTCTGCCTCCCACCCCGTCCTTCCTTCCTCATTACACGGGCACAACAAAGAAATCTCTCAAAAGTGAAAATTAAGAGAAATTCAATAAAAGGTCACTACTTGAAGATACACCATAACTGAGATTTACTGTCAAAAACTTTCTAAAATTAGTTTTCTGTATATTCTCCCATCCTGCTCACTTCTCCCTTCTAGCAATGGTGTGATCTGCATTTAGATCAAGGCTCAATATAAGCTAAAATGGATTTGAATAATTTAAATTTTAATTTGTCCAACCGAGGATCCTTGTGCAGTATTATTTCACTTACCTTATTTTTTACTGTAAGCAAAGGGGAATTTGGGATTTAATTACATACATATACTTAAGACACCAGATTGTCACTACAGTGGGCTTTTCAAACAGTTAATTTGATAAGGCTATTGCTTGACTTATACCTAGTCTCCAGAATGAAAGAGGATAAATTGTCTATTGTTTAAGTCACTGTGTGGTAATTTGTTATGACAGCCCTAGAAAACTAGCACATTCCTCTCACTTTAGGACAAATCTTAACTCCCAATGAAACGCAGAGCTGTCTATGATTTGAACTATTCTCCTTCATTGCCTTCTCCTAACCTTGCCCAGCCACCACAAACATCTTCTAGTTCCCGAAACTAGAGCAGGCTTAAAGCATCAGGGTCAAGTGACCATGAACTGAAACTTGTGAAATCATGAGCCAAAATAAACCATTCCTCCTAATAAGTAGCTTATCTAAGTTATTTTTCCTACACATATCATACATAGCTCGTGAGAACATTTTAATGGGTTTTGCCAGTTTTCTCACAGTCTTAGGTGGGGCCCGATTTGGTTGTGTATAAGTACAAAATGTCAGACCATTCATTCAATCATTAGGCAAAAAGCTGTTATCAAACTAGTTTGAATAATTGTGATTAAAATAAAAATAACCCCCCCACAAGCTGTTGACAGAAAGAGTGTTCATTTATTTTTGAGTTGTACTCTGAATAATGACAATTTTTTTTTAGTGTAATTCTTAATTTTAAATGATAGAAATGGATCTTGGTCAGTAAATCAGAAAAGGAAGGAAGTTGAGTAGTTTAAAGAAATAGTGAGAAGCAGAAGGAGAAGTCTTGAGAAAAGCAGGAGATAAGGCGGCCAGACAGAGCCAAGCTCACTGCCAAGGGCAGTCTGGCTGGGATTCTGTTAGGGCTCTTATCTCAGCTGTCTAAGAGACTTTGTCCCACAAATGTAGGATTCAGAGTCCTGGGCCCAAGCCTTAGTCACAGGTTGTAGGCGAGGCTATGACTCCCATAAAAACTCATCATGAGGCCTTTCTTCAAAATTGAAAGAGTTTTTCAATTGGAGCAGTAATCTTCCTTAATATTCCATGAAATATTTCTACAGCCTACCCTTGTTGACTACTCAACCCCTTTGAACCCTTCTTTTATCCTTACACTGTTAGTAAGGGCTCTCACCTAAAATAATAGTCATTTTTGCAGGACTACAAACACAGTGCCCCCAATGCAATGTAATACAAATGGTAATCACTGTTTATTTCAAACAACTCCAAGTAACTTGGGTGATACACAGTCTTTAAGATCAATTGTGGCACTTCCTGGGGTCTCAGTTTCAGCATTAAGACCACTGGAACACCTAGATGTGATGTAGAGAAGAAGATGGAAAAGTAAAAGATCATTAAGATGTAAGTTATTATATGCATGATGTAGCAGGAAAGAAATTGTAAAAGTGATTATATTCTCCACAATCTATTCCATGTTCTTTCTGTCTTCAGCCAGTATCTCAGGTCTTGTTTACCCACTGGGATACCTCAACTTCTTATTATCAAAGAATTTCCATCCTTGGTGCTTTAATCTATGGACAATTGTAGCATTGGTCACGGTTGTGTTAGGACCGGAGGAGTCACCTGGGATCCATTCACAGCCCTTCCTTGTTACTGCTGTGTAACAGAATCAATATTTTCTCCATAACCAAGCTCCAGATAGTGCTATGAATTCTTCTCTGTGATTTTTGTTTCTCTTCTATTTTTTCCAAATGGCAAGAGAAGAACTAATTAATAAGTAGTTGGAGACATTGTTGTGTCTCTTGCATGAAGCATTCTTTGCATAATTAATAAACTTCCAAATAAGAAGACTGCTGAATTTCAGGGACCAGACATGAAAATGTTACATTAGGACACTGGGTCTAGTCATGGGACATGCTACCTTCATTCTTATCCTTAGATCCAGGTATTTTGGCCAAGGATGAGAAGCAACACATATTGCTTGCTGAATCACTAGATACACAGGACAGCATCCAAACACTGCAAGATGTTTTCCTCCATCTAGGGTCAAAACAGTGTCTTTAATATATAAGTTTATCAATCTATATATTACTATGGTTTGGATATGGTCCCTATGAAAGGTCTATGTGGTAGAGTCTTGGTCCCCAGAGTGGAGGCTTTAGGAGGTGATGGAAACTTTAAGAAGTGAAGGTCCTGAGATAAATTGAAGGAGCTCTCCTCAGAAGATATTAAATTAGGTTTCATGTGAGTGTTTTTTTAAGCCTGAGTCTGGTTGAACCCAGCTTTCTGTGTTCCTGCATCAAGATGTGACCGCTTACTCCCAATTATGCTGTCATCATTGCTTTCTCCCATGAGGCCCTCATCAGAGCCTGCAATACGCTGATCCAACTTTCTACCTTGAAAACTGAGAGCAAAACAAGCCCCTCTTCTTTATAAAGTTACTCTGTCTCAGTTACATTACTATAGTAACAAAAAAATGGATAATAGAACCACCCAAATTTAGATAACCCACCTGTTAAGACCAGCAAATCCCACCAACATCTGTGCATTGCCTTATGTTTTTCTGTTCATAAAATTCATTTATTTGTCAGAAACAATAGAAGGTAGGACAATGTGTTGGTCAGATTTTTGTCAATGTGGCCAAAAATACTTGAAAAGGACAATTTACAGGAGGAAAGATTTATTTTGGCTCAAAGATTCAGAAGATTCATGGTCAGCCATGATCCCAGGCAGAAACATCATGGAGGAAGGGTGTAGAATGGTCCTTGGCCCATGGCAGTCAGGAAGGAGAGAGAGAGAGAGAGAAAGAGAGAGAGAGAGAGAGAGAGAGAGAGAGAGAGAGAGAGAGAAG
Source organism: Marmota marmota marmota (assembly GCF_001458135.2). Lineage (NCBI taxonomy): Eukaryota > Metazoa > Chordata > Mammalia > Rodentia > Sciuridae > Marmota > Marmota marmota. The sequence continues at coordinate 1,782,537 of NW_026000020.1, forward strand.
TGAGGAGAGTGAGGGAGGGAGACAGAGAGGAATCAGGGATAGGATAAAGTCCCCAAAGCCACACTCTTAGTGACCTACTTCCTCCAGCTATGCCTCACTTGCTTATTGTTTTCACCACCTCCCAATAAATCCATTCAAATAAGTAGGTTAATACACAGATAAAGCCAAACCCCTCATAATCTGATCTTTCAGCTCTGAACATTGCTGCATTGCCTAACACAAATTTTCCTGGAGGGAGGGTGGGATAGTCCAGATACAAACCATAACAATCATGTAACGAAATATGTAGAACGTCTACTCATGGTGATTCTGGAATTAGTATGAAAGCAAACAGAAGCACAAAGTTAAGATTAAGTGTAGTGAAGGAGATTGGCTGGGCTTCTAGGATGGAAGGTACTCTGTGTAGTCATTTTGCTATTGGGAAGTGCTGTTGCCCAGGGTGTAATAACTATTGGAATCTCAGTTTGGATAATCATGCCAGCTACTTGGGAAATTTGACATGGGGATAGCAAAGTATACCCAGGCAAAATTTATTTTTTTTTGTTACACCTTCTTCTTGCTACTTGCTGTGAAGTCATGTAGTGTCCCCTATCCCTTCCTGATAAATTGTTCAACAGATTCTCCCTGAAGACAAAAGTAAAGGTTTAAAAAAATGTGCCAAAGTGGTAGAGGAGGCTCTCAGGGCATGGGTCCTCCACTTGTTAGATGATGGAGTGCAAAGATGCCAGATGACACTGTAAATCCCAGGTTAACAACTCAGGTTACACAGCTTCCTGTACCAGGTAGGGATACTTCAGTATGCAAATAACAAAGAAGTCAACTAATGGTGTCTTAAACGCAGAGGGCTTGCTTTTTCTCTTGTAGAAAGAAATTCAAGAGTTCATCAGTGCTGATGTTGGTTCAGCAACTCAAGGAATCAATGCCAATACCTTTGTAATTGTCTTGGATTTTTCCATTTGGTCGTAGAATGTTTCCTTTAGCTCCAGATATCCACATTCCAAGAAGGAGGAAGCAGAGAAAAAGGAGTTCTAATTCAGCATCTCTTTTAGCAGGAGAGGAAAATATTCACTGGATGCTCCCAGGAACTTCAGCTTTGATCTCATTGGCCAGAACTGCAACATATGGCAACCCAACACCTAGTTGCAAAAGTGGATGGATATTTGACAATGTAACTCATCCATTTCTGTGCATAGCACAGATATTGGAGTACAAGTTTGGGCATGGGAATTGGTTTGGCAGTCAACGATGTATATAGCACCTGCTTATAGTCAGACATTCAAGTTTTCATAAAAGCCTAGTAACAAACTAAGAGCTGTTTCTTCAGAGGGGAATAATTACTGAAGATGAGACCATGGGGTCTCTCATTCTCCTCTGGGACCACCATGGGCTCCAGACAGCAGCCCACTCTGCCGCAGATGCTTTGCCTTCCACTGGCTCTGCAGTGTGTGACAGCTGATTGACTTAGCTGCTCCAACTGCAGCTGGATCACTTGAGAAGTTCTCTTTTCCTCTGGGATCTAGTCAAAACTGGAAGTAATTTGGAAAAACAATAAGCAAATCAGCGTGGGTCACTCAAAATTTATGAAATAGGTTGCTCTTGCTTCCAAAGTCTAAATGTGCCTTCGTCTTGGTGATAGGGAACTCTAGATTTAGCATCTTTCTCCTCAGACGGGCATCCTGGTGTGCCCCAGGATACTAGACCCTCATGTTTTGTCAGGGTGACACTTTGCTCCTGGCATTTACCTGCCACCCTCTGGTATGCTAGTGTTTTTCAGTCATTTAGAGTGCATGCTGTTTCCTATATGGTAGCTTCAGAACACAATTTCACGGGTTCATGGGCTTCTAAGTTTCCCTTCCTATTCAATGAGTTTTGGAGCCAATATGGGAATCACCCCGGGGGACCAAGGATAACTATTCCAAGTGCACATATTATCATTGGAAAAATAGGAACTTGGAACAAGGAGCCAGGAGAATAGTCATAAGAGAAACTATGATTGACATTTTGACAACTGCAAAGGGAACTATATTCCATTTATTTGCTAATCTCCCTAATACCCTGACTCTGACCAGTGGGTGTCAGTGATAGTCCAGTTCCCCAGGAACTGGCAGTTCTTTTACCACTTTATTGAAGCATATTTTACACATCATATAATTTCCCCATTTCAAGTGTACAACTCCATGATTTTTAGTAGACTTACCCAGTTGTGCAGCCATCACCATAAATCAGTTTAAGAACATTTTCTTCAGTCCTATAAGGTCTCTCTTGCACACAGGTAAAATAGATCTTATTGAAGTGATGAAAAGATCATTAAATTGACTGAAAACATTTTAAAATAACTGTATTATGTTTCATTGTATCAAAGAATGATCCTAATTTATTTAATCATGATTAACATTTAGGTGGTTAACATTTTGTGATCGTATATATAAAAATACAGTGAACATCACAAGTTGTGAATATGTGTGTACAATTCTCAACATATACTGAGGATACATTTCTAATAAAAGAATTGGTGGATGTTAATATTTTAAGCAAAAAACATTCAGAAATTATAAAAATTATAAAAGCCTGAAAGAAGAATAAAAAAATACTGGAAGGGCCTTTTCTAACTCTGAAATTGGCAAACATGTTTTCAGAACAATAATTTTCAGTGATAGTTGACACCTACTGAGACAAACAAGGTGCAGCTTTGTCCCCTCAGGCCTTAAAGAAGTATCCCTAGGCTGTTCCAGAAGCTTCCCTCTGTGCATGTGCCTCTGCTGCCAGAAAATCAATTCTCTGGAAACTGTTAAAATTTAAAACCTGATTGTTTCTAAAATGTTGAAGCCAAAAGCTACATAATGATCTAAGGTCTGGGCTAGAATCCACTGCTGTGAGTTCCTCAAAAAAAATTTTTTTTTTGTGTATACAGTATTCTAATTTTAGAAAACTGCTCAAACCAGAGCTGCTTTGAGAGCGATAGGGATACAGCTGGGGCAAACAGAAGCACTCTATGTGAGGTAAGCATTGATCACCTGTCAGAGCCCCTCACATTAATAAAGCTGAGAAAACACACTTTAGTTTGCCACCACCACACCCAGGGAATAGCTCTGATAAGTCGTCAAGTCCAAAGAACCAAATCCATAGCAAAATATTTTTAAATGACACTTATTATTTCAATTGGTGCCTTTCTTGTGCATTTTGCCATTTTCCAGAGACTTCACTAGATTTGAATTCAAGGCAAAAATCCTCAGTGTTGAATGATCCCATCCAAGTTTCATGCTAGAGTACAAATGCCTTGGTTTACCAAGAGGGGAAAGAGTTATTTTTCTGTCTTTTGGAGAAATCACAGAAGTTCTTGGAGTGAAAAGAGGTGTGATGTATTTAGCAAATCTACTTCAGAGTGTCTGTGGAAATCTGGTTCCCAGGACCACGGCAGGCATCACCATACTCTATAAACTGACCTCCTAGGGCATTACTGACTCTCTGGGTCCTTAACTCTACATTTGTCAAAACCCATTGCCTCCTATTGCTCATTGACAGAGGATCAATACGAATGAACAAAGAACAGGGCTAGAATGAATCTGTGATATCAAGAGACATCAGTATGAACTCATGTAGCTTTCAATATGTATGTGGATATGTACAAAAATAATGTAACTTAATTCAAAACAATTTTATTTTACTTTTGTTGTTTTATTTTAAATTATTATAAAATAAGTGTTTCTCAAAAGAATGAGAAGACAAGTCATTGACTCATATGAAAACAAACAATGTGATTAAAAAATTAGCAAAAGATGTAAACACCAAAGAAGATAAATGGATGACAAGTAAGCATATAAAATATGCTCAACATTACATCTATTTAGGGAATTTTGAATTAAAATAAAAATAAAATAGCACTACCCACCTATCAGAATGGCCAAAATTAAGAATACTGATAATATGAAATAATGGCAAGAATGTGAAACTACAAGAACTCTCATTTATTGTTGATGAGAGCAAAAAAATGGTATAACCACTTTGGGAAAAAAGAGTTTGGCAGTTTTTAAAAATTAATCACCATCTGAGCTGTATAATCCGGTTATGGTGCTCCTTGGTACTGCCCCGAATGAATTAAAAACTTAAGTTCACATAAAAACATTCTCATGGATGTTTATAGCAGCTTTATTCATAATTACTTAAAAGCAGTGACACTTCAAAACTGGAAGCAACAAGATGTTCTTCAGTGGGTGAATGGATGAATAAACTAGGGTACGGTACATCCAGACAACAAAATATTCAGTGCTAAAAAGAAATGAGTTATCAGAACGTGAAAAGACATGGGGAAACTTTAAATGAATATAACTAAATAAGAAAAGCCCAAAACAGCTACATACTGTATGATTCCAATTATCTGACATTATGTAAAAGGCAAATGGAGGCAGTAAAAAAGATAGGTAGTTGCCAGGAGTTGGGGAGAGGGAGGGAGGAAGAGGTGGAGCATAGAGTTTTAAAAGCAGTGAAATTAATCTACATGATACTATAAAGCTAAAACTGTACATTTGTCAAAACCCAAAGAATATGCAATACCAAAAGCGAACTATAATATTAACTATGAACTTTAATTCATAATGATTTGTCAATGTAGATTCATTTATTATAACAAATTTCCCACTCTGGTGGGGAATTATAGTGAAAGACGTTGTGCATCTGTGCGAAATCTCTGTACTTTAAACTCCATTTTCCTTTGAACATAAAACTGCTCTAAAATTGATAAGGAATGGTATGGATGACGTGTGTGTGTGTGTGTGTGTGTGTGTGTGTGTGTGTGTGTTTCTTAGCTCTGTCTTCTGAGAAGTCTTAGAAACTGTGATACCCCACTAGCAACAAGCACTCCTAATGCCCAGATCTTAGTTTCTACATACCTTTCTCTAATAAAATAATCCAGGACTCTTTGGAGAAGTGTTTAATTACAAGTGTTATGGATTAAGTGTTTGTGTTCCCCCTCCCCAATTCCTATGTTAAAGACCTGACTGATAACGTTTAGCTTTTTGGTCACTTTGACCAAAAGACCTGACCAGAACAATTTTTAGAAAAAGAAGAGTTTATTTTGGGGCTCACAGATTCAGAGGTCTTATTTCATAGAAGCCAACTCCATTGCTCTGGGCCCAAGGTGAAGCAGAATATGTTGGTGAAAAGGTGTGGCAGAGGAAAGTAGCTCAGGACATGGCACCAGAAAGCAGAGAGAACTTTGCTCATCAAGTACAAAATATATACCCTAAAGTCACAGCCCTAGTGACTTACCTCCTCCAACCACACCCTACCTGTGTACAGTTACCCCCAGTTAATTCCTATCAGTGGATTAATGTACTGATTAGGTTAAGGCTCTCATAACACAATCATTTTTTCTCTAAACTTCCTTACATTATCTCACACATAAGTTTTGGGGGACACAACATAGCTAATCAATAACATGATGGTGTTTGGAGACGAGTCCTTTAGGAAGTGATTAGAATTGAGGTGCCAAGGGTGGGGTTGATGCCTCATGAGAAGAGACTGGAGAGCATGAATTCTCTCCAGCATATGAGCACTCACAAGGCAGCAAGCCTTCTAAAGGCCAAGAGAAAGAGGCCTTGGAATGAAAGCTCCCAAGCATGGACCTTAATCCCAGTCTTTCCAGCCTTCAAAACAATGAGAAATAAATTCCCATTGTGTGAGACACTCAGTCTATGGTGTTTTGTTACAACAGCCCAGCTGACTGATTTACCAAGGCTGGGAAAAGAACAATACACAATCCCGGATGAATTTGGAGAATATTGTGGGACCAAAAAATAAGCACATACTAAAAAGGAAAAGTGGAGGGGGAGGGTTGTTCAAAGGATACAGGAGTACCTCTAAAACTGTTCCCCATGAACAAAACTGAAACAATTTGAAAAAAAAAAAACTATAAACTGTTAGAGTCTGTAAACAAGTCAAAATAACACCTGGCATTTAGCCAGGGGAATGTTAGAGTTCGTAAACAAGTCTGGATGGTGCCTGGCAAAATGCCAGAGGGAGTGGTTTGAGAAGTAACAAAAGCGAGCCATTAAGTGTAGAGATTCCTGATTGGTTGACTGATGTATCTAGTTTATGCTAATTAGATAAGCTGTGTGGAATGTATAAATACTGCTCCTGTCCTACAATAAACGGCTCCTACTCCTGCTGTATCAATCTACA
>NW_026000020.1:1789871-1794654 GCF_001458135.2 Marmota marmota marmota
TATATATATATATATATATATATATATATATATATATATATATAAATAAATCTGTGATGATCTAATCAAACAAGAATCTAGTTACAAAGACTCTAATAAACTTACTGGTGCCTTAATTTGGGCACTTCCCAAGAATTTCCCTAGTCTGTTACAGAAACAGCTGCACAATATATTCTGGTTGGTATTTTGCTCCCTGGACTTTTGGCTCCTTGTCCTTCCATCCCCTGACTCACCCACCCACCTGGACTATCCAAAGAATTTGTGACCTGTGAGCTCCCTCTGTTGCTTTTGGCTTCTCCATAAGCCATAGAGAGAGGCCTGGAAGAAGGCTCATAGTTTTAGGGAAATGCACAGGTGGTTGCCACTAATTAGGATTCTCATGGTTGCAAAATCACAGATCAGTTTACAAGAAAGGTGGGTAATACAAGGACAAGAGGAAGAGTTGAGCATCTGGACACCACGAACATGAGCACTCAATCCCCAGCTTGAGTTTCCTCTCTCTGCTTGTCTCTATTTCTTTCTCTTTAAAATTTTTTTTTATTTATATGTGACAGCAGAATGTATTACAATTATTATTACACATATAGAGCACAATTTTTCTTATCTCTGGTTGTATACACAGTATATTCACACCAGTTCATGTCTTTATACCTGTAATTTGGATAATAATGATCATCACATTCCACCATCATTAATAACCCCATGTCCTCTCCTTTCCCCTCCAAACCCTCTGCCCTATCTAAAGTTCGTCTATTCCTCCCATGCTCCTGCTCCCTACCCACTATGAATCAGCCTTCTTATATCAAAGAAAACATTCAGCATTTTTTGAGGGGGGATTGGCTAACTTCACTTAGCATTATAATCTCTACCTCCATCCATTTACCTGCAAATGCCATGATTTTATTCTCTTTTATTGCTGAGTCATATTCCATTGTGTATAAACGCCACATTTTTTTTTATCCATTCATCTATTGAAGGGCACCTAGGTTGGTTCCACAGTTTAGCTATTGTGAATTATGCTGCTATAAACACTGATGTGGCTGTGTCCCTGCAGTATGCTATTTTTAAGTCCTCTGAGTATAGACTGAGGAGAGGGATAGCTGGATCAAATAGTTGTTACCATTCCCAGTTTCTAAAGGAATCTCATACTGCTTTCCAGATCGGTTGCACCAATTTGCAGTCCCACAAGCAATATATGAGTGTGCCTTTTCCCCCCACATCCTTGCCAACACATATTGTTGTTTGTATGCATAATAGCTGCCAATCTGACTGGAAATCCATATGCAACAAAATGAAATTAAACCCCTATCTCTCACCATGCACAAAACTCAACTCAAAATGGATCAAGGACTTAGGAATAAAACCAGAGACCCTGAATCTAATAGAAGAAAAAGTAGGCCCTAATCTCCATCATGTGGGATTAGGCCCTAACTTCCTTAATAAGACTTCTGTGGTGCAAGAATTAAAATCAAGAATCAATAAATGGGATGGACTCAAACTAAAAAGTTTCTTCTCAGCAAAAGAAATAATCTGTGAGGTGAATAGAGAGCCTACATCTTGGGGACAAATCTTCACCCCTTACACATCAGATAGAGCACAAATCTGTAGGTTATATAAAGAACTCAAAAAGCTAAACACCAAAAAACCCCAAATAACCCAATCAATACATGGGCCCAGGACCTGAAGAGACACTTCTCAGAAGATATGTACAATCAATCAACAAATACATGAAAAAATGTTCATCATCACTAATGATTAGAGAAATGCAAATCAAGATTTCTCTAATTTCTTTCTATAAGTTGGGCACAAAGTCTAGAAATACAGCTTATGCATGCGTATGTACTATATATGTTTTTATCATATGATTTTGTTATAAATATATGATTATTTCTTGATATTAAATATGTTTTGAAAATCTGACCCTTTGGAAATCTGATTTCTCAAATCATAATAAGCAATAAAATAATGGCATGTATGTTCAGATATATTTCCACCCCATATGTATAGATCAAATATGAGTGAATTTCTATGGTTCAGTTGTATCCCCCAAATTCATGTGTTGGAAACTCAATTCCCAAAAGCATATGTTTGTAGTTAATAGTATTTGGAGGCAGCTCCTTTGAGAGAGTGATCAGGGCTCTGCACTCGAGAATGGATTAATCCTCTCAGGGACTAATAGATTTTCCCGAGAATGGCTTTCTGTGGCTTTCTATCTCACCATGTGATGCCCTCCACCATGTTATGAAGGAAGAATAAGGCCTTCACTGGATGCCAGTACCATGCTCCTGGATTTCCCAGCCTCCAGAGCCATGAGCTAAAAAAAAAATGTATATTTTATAAATCATCCAGTCTGAGATATTCTGTTATAGCAACAGAAAATGGACTAAGGCATGAATATGCCTCAATACATAGTATAGGCAGGCGAGTGAATGGGAAAGGTATAGAGGAATAATCTAATAGTTCCCAATTTTACATATTAAAGACCAGGCACTAACTCCTTTCTCAGGCTCATCGTCATAATTCCTAAGGGAAATGCTGATTAGCCAGGTTGACCAGATGCTTACCGCTGCCTGTATTGCTCAGCAGTAGCCAAGAGGTCACTGCAGCCCCTGCAATCACCACCCACCTGTGTAAGGTGGAGATGCTTGTCAACAGCGAGACGTTTCTACTCTCTTTGAGCCAGGATTATGATTCCAAGCATTCTGCTTCAGTTTGTGCTTTTAACCACCAGCCAGCTATGTTTAAAGAACCAATATTTTCCTGATTTAAAAATCATAGATGCTTATTGTGGAGAAATTGGAAAAATACAGAAAACATTGAGAATAAAGTAAGTCACCTTTAGTAACACCATGAAGAGCTTAATGCTACTAGAATATTAGTATATATCTATATAGGATTTTCCATCTTGTATGTGAATATGTGTGTCCTCAGTAAGTTCATATTGTATGCTTACCTGGGACCTTGGGGTTTGTTTTTAAGACTTGTAATATGTAAACCACCCCCTGTCATTAAATACGTTTTGAAAATCTGACCCTTTGGAAATCTGATTTCTCAAATTTTACTCAACAGTGTGATTTTTTTAAATAGGTTACACATCTGTTGTTGGTATTGTTTCCTACTTTTTTTCCATACTTGATTCTATCACAAAAATGTTTGTATAAATATTTATCTATGTCTCACATGATATAAAAATAATTGAATAATCTAATTTATATAATTAACTTCTTTATGAAATTTTAACTTTATATAAAGCTCATTTCATAAATTTCTCTGACATGGTTCTAAGGTTTAAAAGCCTTGAAATTTGTAACCTTCCTGTTTTCCTGAAAAAATTACCCCATTACACAGCATGAGGGGTAAACTTCATACTCCTCTTCTGAGTAATCAAAGTTTATAAACTGAGAAGACATATTCAGACTCAGAAGGTCTTGAATCTTGGAGAAGTGTGAGCTTTCAGAAGTTTAGTCTGAGATTTGTGTGTGGCTTTATGTTTCAAATGAAATACATGACTGACTAGAGTACAGAAAAGAGAGGATCAGTTAATATTCTGAGAGGATCAGTTACTATTCTGAGAGGGTGAAAAGCGACCTGCTGAGATAGACATCTTTAGTAAGAGTAGATTCAGGTAGCAGAGATGTTTACACTTAGAAGATGAGGCATTCTTGGGAGTCAGGGAAGATGGCGGCGAAGGGAGAGCATTACCCCTGTGTACCGCATCACTGTGCGGGAGAATGACGAGTTAGAACGGCTAAAAGCTATCTTGTTAGGAATTTCCAGCAAAATTGGGGTGCTCCAAAACCTAGAGGAAGGATTTCCATTGCACGAGGATCAGCTACGGGGCTCAAACGCGAGAGATTTGTCCACACGGAGGGTTAAGCTGCTTATTCAGCAAATCGCCCCGCGGCTAGAGTCTGCGGCGCGCGCTGGGAAACGAGGAGATAGCAATGCAAAGATACAGCACTGCAGTTTCTGCGGGCTTCTGCCAGCTGTGCAATCACTGTACTCAGTGCTGAATTCTGGGTTTGAGACAGGGGAAGGAAGCGGTCCAATTCGGTTCTCCACACCAGTCAGACCACAGAGGAAGCCAGCGGCCACCATCTTGGAGAGCTGACGTCATCATCCCTGTTTTCGACTGATCGCAGCTCATTCAGCCATAGAACAGGTAATTTCAGGCTGCCATTCGCCTGCGGCTCACAGACAAATTACTCAGGCTCAGTGCTAAAGAACCCACAGAAACTGCTTCTTGGAGCCTGCTCCTATCAGAACATACACCGAGCACGGAACGGCCGAATTCCGGCTCCCGGAACAGCTCTGGCCCAGGGATAAAGAACCCGCAGAAACTGCTTCTCGGTCCGGGTCCTGCTGAATACTGTGGAGGTAAATACCAACCGAGCCTTCGTGGGCACTGGCAACAGGACTGAGATGGGGCCTGTGAGGGCCGGTCAGGACTCACCCGTTGCTTTGGTCACCCGGCAAAGGGAACGAAATGCTGCCATTTGCATGGGATACCAACATGGCAGAGATCTGATGTCATCAGAAGGCGGTGGAGGAGAGAATTTGATCGATACCAGCGGCAACAGAAACAGTTGGTCTCCTGGTAAAGAAAGTGAGTCACAAACACCCGAGTCTCTCTCACTTTGTCATCAAGCCAGAGGGGCAGAGCAGAGCTGCCACCCGCGCCTGGAACAGGCCCAGCGGCCCGCCGGCGTGGTAGTCACGTCACCCCAATTGGAGTAGGGGCAGAGCAGAGCCACCACCCGTGCCCGCAAGGTAGGCAGACCTG
>NW_026000020.1:1798343-1833632 GCF_001458135.2 Marmota marmota marmota
AGAATGAATGGAGATAGGAGGGAGAGAGAGAGGAGAGGAGAGGGGAGGGGGGATAGTAGAGGATAGGAAAGGCAGCAGAACACAACAGACACTAGTATGGCAATATGTAAATCAATGGATGTGTAACTGATGTGATTCTGCAATCTGTGTATGGGGTAAAAATGGGAGCTCATAACCCACTTGAATCAAAGTGTGAAATATGATATATCAAGAACTATGTAATGTTTTGAACAACCGACAATAAAAATTTAAAAAATAAAGAAGATGAGGCATTCTTACTTGAAATTAATCAACTAAATATTAATCTTAACAAGAAAACAGGAGAGTTTATATGAAAACAGGAGAGTTTATATTTCTCTCTCTCTCTCTCTCTCTCTCTCTCTCTCTCTCTCTCTCCCCAAACCTACCAAGCAAATACAATACCAAAGTGGACATTTTTAAGAAAGCAATAGCTCCATTATCCAGTGACACAAATATGAAAATTAGGACACAAGATAAGGAATGCATTTTTTCAGGTCATGTGAAAAGAAAAGGATAAATTAAGAGGAAAGAACAGTTTTGGAAATGGAGACACACAGAAGGCAAACTGTTTAAAATGGGGAGGCAAATCTGGGAAGAGGCTCTTCTCCTCAGGGTGCCTTCTTAATGAGAGACAAGGGCTCAGAGAAGGTTGTCAGAAGAGGAATAAGACCAGGTCTCATAGGGAATGTGTCAGAACTTAGGGGTTGTCAGTGAAATACAGGCAGAAAAAAATATAGGGAAGAAAGAACATTACTTGATACCAGATACTAACCAGAAAAAATGATGGTGAGCATGCAGAGAACAAAGACAGTAAATGGAGAACTAAAGTATTAGTTTCTGGTTGCTGCTGTAATGAGTTCCTACAAACTTGGAGGCTTACACTAAGACAGCTTTGTTGTCTTACAATTCTGAAAGTCAGAAGCCCCAAATGGGTCTCACTGGGCTGACACCAAGATTTTGGCAGAGCTGTGCTCCCTCTGAAGGCTCAGGAGGAGAATCTAGTTCCTGTACTCCTTGGCTCATGGATGCATTATTGAGATCTCTGCTTCTGTGTCCACATCTCTTCCTCTGACTCTTTCTCTCCTCTTAACAAGGACCCTTGTGATTACATGGGAGTCCAGAGGTAAACCAAATTAATCACATCTGTAAAGTCCCTTTTTTTGCCATTAAAATGACATATTCACAGGTTCTGGGATTAGGAACATCTTTTGGAGACCATTGATTTTCTTACTACGACACTAATTCCATCTGAGATTTCTGGACTCTAATAGTTGGAAATGACCTCAAAGGGTTTTCAAGCCAGGCTTCCCATCTGAGGTTAGCAGAACAAAGAATGAAAGATCCAGAAATGCACTAAAGACATGGAGGCCTTAGTTTAAAGAATCAAAATAGATCAATAAGAATAATAAAAGAAAATTATTGGCAATTTAAACTTAACTTTATCCCAGATGGACAAGAGGCAGAAAAAAATTGAGTTTTTCTCTCTGTACAACATAGCTGGTGATATTTAGTGTCTGTTGTCTAATTGGTTATGATCATGCTTAAGTATCAGTGTCACTTTGGAGAAAGAGAACTTATCAGAGACCTTTTGCACATTTTGACAGCTCTTTTTCATCTTGGAGAAGTAGGGAAGACCACATGTGCAGATTTGAAACAGAGAATCCCAACCTCTTCCACACATTAGCTGTTTGGCATGAGGAAGGGGAAAGTCTTATGGGACATATGGGAATTAACGGGCTCAAAAGCCCTAAGGTTTGCCTAGGTGGCCACTAAATTCCTGGGAGGAGGCAGGATGCATGAAGCACAGACAATCCTAGGGGGAGGTGAGCCTGAGAGCGGTGGGATTGCTACTGGCAGAGATTTCTTGGCAATAGTCTATGCACAGATTAGGAATCCACCAGCAACTACCATCATAACACTGCTGCCTGAAGCATTATGGGAAAGATACCAAGGGAGTTGGCCCTCTGTATCTGTGGGTTACCCTATTGTGGATTTCACTAACTGCACACCAAAAATATTCAACCCCAAAATTGCATCTGAACCGAACATGTACAGACTTTCCCTCTCATAATTATTCCCTATACAATGCAGTATAATAGCTATTAAAAGAGTATTTACATTGTAGTAGGTATTATAAGAAACCTAGATATGATTTATTAAGTATATGGGACCATGTGCATAGGTTCTATGCAAGTGCAAGGGACTTGAAAATCTAAAAATTTTTATATCCTCAGAGTTCCTGGAACCAATCCCTCAGGGATACTGAGACATGACTATGGGTTTTGAAGGTAAAATAAACTTGACCTTATGATTGAGAAATAGGATTAATTATGGATGAAGATTTGGTGAAAACCAAGCGATGGGAAGAATGTTAAGAAAAGAAGGAAAAAAGTTAAGAATAAGTAAACTTATTCTCTGATTTTTTTTGCCTCATTTTTTTTTTTTTGGTGGAAATACAGTAAGTATAAGTGAATAGACCCTAGTGGGAAGACAAATAATACTTAAATTGATATCATGGAAAAAATATCTATACCTATAGTATATTTAGCGTAATTCAAAGGTGAAGTCTATCAGTTGAGAATAGTATAGTTTCCACAAAAAATGTACTAATGAGACAAATAATGTAAAACTTTTTGAATAACTCAAATAACTTCAAAATGAGAAATAAAATGTTGCTTCATTTTGGAATGATTTTGTTCTCATTAGGTGCAAAGCAATGTATATCCTCTTCCAGAAATAAAAATCATGTTCTTAAAATTCTCTCTACTTTTACTGGTGAAATTCAAATGAGTGAGTTCCCGCAAAGGATGCATTTTCATGAAATCTTGCGTGTAAAATGGCAAGTATATCTTTTAGCTGAACCAGAGAAATAAGTAAGTGCTGAACTTAAATTAACTCCCAACTGATGAAAAAAAAAGTTTTTGGAGGACTGCCATTTTAATTGGAGAAAATGAAAATTTACATTAACTTCTGAAAGCTCTTATCTCTAGCACTGGTAGTGTCATACCCAAAATGAGTCTGCTGGTGGCATGGAATCTCTGTGCAGGGCAGGAGCAGCTTGGAACTCACTAGACACATTTTATTTTTGAAGAATGATGAGCTCTTCCTTCTTTGGAATTAAAATCTTAAGACATATGGAAATACCATTTTGCATTGGGGAAACCACCAATGTAAAAGAGAATTAGCAATTTTTCAACTCAGTTCCATAACCTGTCCTTTGTTGGATTAGAAGTGAAGCAACTTGTCCATTTTCCTTTTGAGCATCTTCACTGTGAAACAGAGTCTATGGGAGGCCATTGTTTTAGATTAACCTACCCTGGGCCCCAGCAGAGATGAAACCAAAATGGAGCCACTTGTGCTAATGTCACATCATCAAACTATTTTGAAACTAGTCAGTTTTCCTAAAAAATAGGAGATTCCTGTCAAGCTAAGTCGGGGTAATCAGGAAGTTCCCTCTATTTATAACTCTATAAAGAAACTTGGAAACGACTTCTCCGTCTTTTGCTGTCTTTCTGCTTTCTTCAGCCCTTGTCTGCGTATAAAGTCAACCTCCACTGCTCAGCTCATCAGAGCACTCACTCTATTTATGAAACGACTTGCCCAATTTTAGAATTGCAAACAAAAGCCAATTAAGATCTTTATATGAACCATATTGTAATTTTGTCTTCTGACCTTGTTAAGGACTCACTCTGGTGGGTTTGGTCTGCCACATTTGCATTTCTTCATGCCCTTCTGTGAATGTCTGCACATGAAGGTGAGTTGGTGGTAGCTTTAGAGGTGAAGGGACACGGGAGCTGCTGAATGAGTGGGAGGGTCAATGCATCATAATTAAATAACAGGCAAAGGATGTGAATGGCTACCTCTTTGGCATGTTCTTCTGAGTCCAAAAATTTGTCATGTGGTCTCCCAAAACAAATGGTCTCAGATGTGACTGTTGACTTCCTTCTAGCTTTCCAATAGAAGTAATAATATTACAGAGGTCGTATCAATCTCTCTGCACAAATGGAGACATTTCTTATTACCTCGGTTATAGTTAGTCTAATAATGGAATTTATTTTTATCTTAGTCTCATGTAATTTATTTAATTTGCTGTGGTAACTAAACACCCACAGTCCATCCTCTGATCCCCTCCCAATGAGAGGGCACACAGATATAAACACACACACACACACACACACACACACACTCACATACTATTCCTTTGGCTGCCAAGTGCCAGCTGTATTACCTTGCTGGAGGTATTTAAAAACTTTCAACTTGTGTCCTTTCTGGAAACTGAGGAGATCACAACTGACCCATGACATTGATGTGAGCCTCGAATGAGCTTATGGCAGATGGTACAGATGCAAGAACTGTAGTTTCCTTGTCTAAAAAAGGCTAACCTCACAGGTGCTTTGGACTGGGGCCAGCAGAACTTAGGCTAAGACTCCTGGGGTGCCATACAGGTGACCATAGGCTTGGGCACAGAAGCAAAACTTAGGATGGTTTTCTCATTCCATCCTGGACTTCAGAGCTGCTGCTGCTGCTTCTTCTTCTTCTTCTTTTTTTAAACTTTTTGCTACTTCCTGTCAAAGTTAGATACCCAATTTTTAAAGCCACTTTTTATCATAGGTATTAGCACATCTTCATTGTACAAAATAGTGATTTTTTTGGTGACATTTTCATACATGCCTATAAAATACTTTGATCATATTCACTTGTCCTATTATGTCCTCTTGTCCCCCTCCCCTGGTGACCATCCTTTCCCCTAATACTTTCATGTCCTTCCCCCCCCTACATTTCTGTATGTCAGAAAAAATGTGATTTTTTTTTCTTAAAGTCTGATTTATTTAACTTAACCTGATTATTCCTATCTAAATAAAAAAAAAAAAATTCTGAAGGCCCCATCAGACAGCTTGACTTGAAGTCTCATGGGAATTTTGCTCCACTTGTCAAAATTGAACTGCAAACCTGAATGCTAGCCTGGATATTTTATTATTTTTTTTCAAGTTTACTGAAAACTAGTGAAAATTTCTTAAAATTTGACCCTGGTCTTACCTTTCCCGACCCCACGCTACTATTCTAACATGATTGTTCTGGATTTCAGTTTTTAAAATTATTCTACCTCCTTCTTAGAGAAGTTTTTTTTTTTTTATTAACATAAAAATTTTAACATATCTCATTTGCTATCAGAGGAATGTTCTTGCAGAGGTCTTCCTGTCTAAAATACCCGTTCCTTATGCACATTGCTCGTTTTCTTTTGTGAAACTGAAATCACTGGACAGCATAACACAGTGACCCTTAGGGCAGAATAAAAAACTAAATCACAATCCACTATGTGATTTTCAAGTCAGTTTCCTGAAACTCAAGAGTATTCTTGTTTTCTCATGCAATTGATATTAATGCTAAAGTTCATAAACTGGTATTTGGAACATTTTTCATTCTCTCAGCAATTCACAGCTTTGAGAGTGTTTTAAGAGCATCAACACTGGCATTAGGAAAATGCTGACATTGTTTGAGGGACTCAGCGGGTGTCTGGCTTAAAATCCTGAGCTGACAAGCAGGAATTCTTTGGGCTGAAGCTCAGAATTCTTTGAGGAAATACAGCAAAACTTATCTGAGCTAATTATATATTTAGGAACTTAGGGTAAAAGCTTGTAAGAAACTGTAAAAGTTGCATCCACCAACAGTTGGCTTTATCATGCCCTAACTTGCTGAAGACAATTAGAAATAAATTAGAGATGACAGCCTTAACCCTTTGTTGACCCCACAGTCATGAAAGACTGCATACAATAAATTCACCCCAGAATAGACACGTTAACTTTGATTTTAAAATGAGAAAAATAGGACTTCATTTTCCTTGGCTCCTGACAAACTTGAAGCATTTGATCCTTTCATGAGGTCATAGATGGCTTTCCTCTAGAGAGAGCCAGGAAATTCCTCTAGTGCCTAGAAGAATTTTACTAAGAAGTGGCATAAAATATTCCTTTACAAATCTTCGTTTCTGGTATGGAGTGACGGGAAAATGAACCTTGACATCCAACAAATCCCCTTTGTGTACCAATAATCCTCACATACAGTTGTAAAAAAGTAGGAAGCAAGATCAATTGTGGTTCTTTAAGTGAACTGATCTGTATATGGATTTGGGACCAGGGTGAGACACTTTCGATTTTGGAGTACAAAGTCAAGAACATTTCATAATTACATTTTCTCAATCTACTCTCCCTCAAATCAAAAGAACTTATAACTCTTTTTTTTTTTTCCCTTCCCATGTAGAATCCATCTAGAGCTATGAGCATATAGGCTTACTGAATGCTTTCCAAACTCCAGGAACCAGGCCAGGTGTTCTGCATCTGTTTGCTTCTTTATTGTCATCAACAGCCTTAGGGGTTAGGTACACAGCACTTTGAAAAAATGGTGTTTTAGTCCATTTTGTGCTACCATAACAGAATGCATGAGTTTGTGTGATTTATAAAGAATGAAAATTTATTGGATCATGTTTCTGGAGGCTGGGAAATCTAAGACAGAAGGGCTGGCTCACTCTGGACTAGTATTATCAGTTTGCAGAAAGTTTGCATAGTTCACTTGACTCATGTAAGTGAAGGAGCTGGGGTTGGTTCTAAGAAGTTGGCTCCAGAGCTTGTGCTTTTAAACAAACTATAGGCTCCTTCAATGTCTGTGCTGACCACAGCACCCTCTCCTTACCCTGGCCTGTCTTGGTCCACAAGGCTGGCCTGTGTGGTTGGCATCAATGGGTTTCTTTGACCTTTAGTTTGTTGTCAGCTTAGGCCAGTTGGGGGTAAGTGGAGATGAGGGAGAAGAGGAAAAGGAGATCGAAGTACTTACTGGTCCCTCCCTCCACGGTTACCGCAGATAGAACTAGGTCACAGCATCTCTCAAGTGGCCTTTCCATTAAACTGTCTCTCTCGTTTTGAGTAATCCTTCCTTTTCCTGTTCCTTCAATCCCCGAGACACCCTAGTTATTGTGCAATTCCTCATGGTCCCTGATACCATACCCACCACACCTTTGCAAATGATCATTTCATTAAACTTCTCTGAATGCTGCAATTTGAGAGTGACATTTGTTTTCGGATAGGACCCTCATCTGCACAAAGTTCACATACCTGCAAACCCGCCAGTGCCCACTCATATGTTTTCAATGAACTTCATTCAAACCAAGAGAAATAGCAAAGAAATGTCCCATTGCTTCAAGTCCCTCTACACAGTGTGCTACACTTTTACATGTTGGAAGTCCCCCCTTATTTTGCATAAGAAAGTCTTCTGCGCCCTGTATAACACATGGATCTCATTGCCTCGGATGTCATAGACAATGACATTCAGGATATTTTGAGCCCTTCCTTCTTCTCGGCTCCCCTGAGACATAGATTAAAACTGTCATCTTCAATTAACAAAGAAGCCAGATACAGCATAAAGCGTGACTTTCTCAAGGTCACTACAAGTTGATGACCAGGGCAACATTCAAGCTCTGACTTCCTGAATCTCCCATCAATTTCTTAGACTTCTGCAGAAACCCTATAGTGTATTCATTTTTCTGCCTGGTACAATTAGTGTATGAGATGAGCTACCCGGAAAATATGAATAATAACTAAAATTTGATTTCCATCCCTCTTTATTGGGGAATTGAAAAACAGATTGAGGAAGCCCTAGTTCTGAGTTTGTTGTGTGTGCAGATGGTGTGGGAAATTGGTGGTGCACTGGGCAACCCACTGAGACTTTTCAGGAAGCTCTTGCCTTTCCCTTCTCCCAGCTCCTCTGTTCCACCATAGGGTAAAATTTCCTATGGCCTTGAATAGCAGCATGTGATGTTGCAATATACTAATTCATAAGTGCCAAATTTTCAACTTCTAAATCACTCTGGGTATTAATTGCATCTTAAGTATATCCATTTAATTTTTCTAAAAGCTGTTTTACTTGATTCCTGGGTATTGCTTGAGGTTTGGCACATGTCCTGCTCTATTGAATCCTTCAGAGACTCATGGTCCTCCTGCCCCTCTCATGAGCCTTAGTGGATGTTGAAGGCAAATGTCCATCACTTGTTTGCATGTTCCATCAAGTGTTCCCATTTGTAGCCTTCTTCCTGTCCTGGCCTGCTGTCAGATGGTGAAGGCTAGAGAAACAGCTGTCTCGTTGAAGAGTTTCTACTATCAAGGAGAGCCCAACAGTGTCCTTCGATGACAGCAACTGAGATTGTTTGTTTCTATAATCCAGAGATAATAAGATGCTTGACCAAATATCATGAGTTAGGAGCCACTGTAAACAAGATACACAATGCTGCTGCCTTTCCTCTTGTCTCTGCTGATGGAGGATGGGGAAAGGGAGAAAGGCAGACACCTGACATGGGTCTGTACAATCTTTTCAAATCTCACTTGGCTGAGTGGTTATAGTCTCTGGTCTGGACAGACCATCCAGAAAAATCGCAAGCAAGAAATATACTTCTGTCTGATTTAAATTTTCACATTTTTCGTTATGCAAAAATTTAAATATATAGCAAAGAGGAAGATTTTTGTAGGGAACACCCATGTTAGGGTGGAATTGTGTCCCCCTGAAATTTATGTTCAAGTTCTAAACTCCCGCTAAGACAGAATAAGAGTATTTAGAGATAGGGTCTTTAAAGAGATATTAAGGTTAAATGAGATTATTAGGGTGGGCCTAATATAAGACTGGGCTCCTTGTGGAAGAGGAAGTTAAGAGATTTGCACAAAAGGAAGACTACATGAAAACACAGGGTGAGAAAATCATCCACAAGTCAAGGAGAGAGGCCTCAGAAGAAACCAAGCCTGCAGACAGCTTGACCATGGTCTTCCAGCCTCCCAAACTATGAGATGATAAATACCTGCCATTTAAGTCCCTCAAGCTAGGGGACTTTGTTATGGCAGCCCTGGGAAACTACTACAAGCCATCTATCCATCACAGGGACTTTAGCATGTTACTATCCTAGCTTCATTATGTAGCTACTCATCCATCCATCTCTCTGACATTCATAAGTCCTTAAATTTTATCTCTTATTTGTTTTTAATCTCTGGACCCTAAAGGATTCAGAGCAAAATGATAGTTCTCCTTTGGGGAATAACCAGTGTTTAGTTAATTGGGGCATCATTAATATGATCAAAAGTATAAATTAGCTTGTATAACTATATTAATGAAAATATAACACATTGTAAAACATAACACATTGTAAAGACTTGTCTTCTTGGGTATAAAATAATTCTTGTAGAAAGACCAGCACATTTGGGCACTGGTACCTTTTGACTGAATCCCAAGCTAAAGAATTTTCCCTGAGAGGGAGGAAGTGGAAGAGTTTCTGCTGAGTGTAGCTCTGTGGTCAAGGGCCAAGAGGAAGGATAGGCAGAGAGAGGAGTTCCCAGGATTCAGGTGGAAGAGCACAACCCAAGACCTCAAATCCTGGAGTCTGGGCAGAGCCCCACTTATAAGGGTGAGAAGCAGACTCCTTTGCAGGGAGCAGAGAAATACCCAGGCCTCAAAAGGCACAATAAGAATGTCCCCTCACTGTCACAGAGAACTGCCTGGCACCAAAGTCCCTGAAGCAGGCTAGCTGGAAAGATAACCTTGAACTGAGCTCTCCTGCTTAGGATTCAGGCTAACTTGGTACACAAGTAGGTGGTCTTCCCCAGAACCTGGGTTTAGGACCACCAGGTGAAGCAGTGCTGACCCTCCAGGGGACAAGCTTCCCTGACCCTCCAGAGAAGATGCGGAAGGGAGAGACTCCTTCCATTTCTTCTTTTGAAAGAGACTCAATTTGATGTCTTTGTAATCTTTCTTTCTTGATCCATCTGCACTTGACGTTAAAAGTGTGCTCATTATTGATAGCAGTGATAATCATGCATTTCTGCTGCCTGATTAATTGTATGCCTGAGGAAGGAATAATGAATGAGTTTTGTTCTTTTCCTTTTTAAATGGAGAGGGTGGGTCTAAATTCTAATTATGTGCCTCACGGATCTTTCCATAATGGCAGTGTCTTCTGCACCCCTTCTGTTGACCCTTTCCCGCCCATTCAGTGTCTCTGCACTTTGGATTTCACCTGCTGCTTGGTTGCAAATGCTTCTAAGACAGACCTAGTCTCATTCTTACTGCTTGATCCAGCAACCCTCTAGGAATCCTTCCCCTGCTTGATTCCCAATAGGACCTTAAGAAAAATGTGTTGAATAAAGAGCTCAGCACAAGCATTTCTGTTTGTCTTTGGTGGGAATCAATATCTGAAGCTTAAAGAAGCCAAACTCAGAAAGTCAAGTTTTCTCTCATATGTAGAAGCTAGGGACGAAAAATGAAAAGAGAGGTGAATGTTTGTGAGGGATCTCATGAAAATCAAAGGCAGATCATTAGTGTAGAGACAAAGGACAGAGGGAGGAAAGAAGAGAAGTAATGAGAGGTTAAAATTGATAGTGATTGTTATATTGTGTGCATGTATGAGTATGTATCAAAGGGTACCACCATTATGTATGATTATAGTGTGCCAATAAAAAGATGGAAAAAATACCTCATGCTTCCCTTATCTCCTGGTAATCTGTCACTTGTAAGTCAGGGATCTGTGGTCTCTGTGGGAGAAGACACATAATCAAATGATCCCTGTGTATCCCTGGGCAGGTGACCACGGTCAGTCAGTGCTCCCCTCTGTGACCAGAGCCTATTCTCTGAATGTCTCTGTCTCCACCTCTCTGTTTCATAAGGCTCCATCCTTCCATGCCTAGCTTGACTCTCACATTGCCTAGTACCTGCCCTGCTCAACCCACAACATCCAAGAACAAACATCCAATTTCTGTCCATTTAATAATAAACATAAATATATGTGTAATTTTTTTCATCTTTCATATATATATATATATATATTTAAGGGAGGGTCTTGCTATGCTGCCCAGGTTGACCTCAAATTCTTGGGCTCAAGCAGAATGATCCTGCTCCTGCCTCAGACTCCTGAGTAGCTGGCACTACAGGTACACATCGCCACACCTGGCTTTGCCTTCAATATCTGTACCCTTGGCATTTTCATTTCAAGTGTGGAATAATGTTATTGTTAATCCTGCAACAGATATGCTTCATTTTACAGACCGGGGGCACTCGTCAGTTCGCATTATACTTATTACCCAAATGTAACGCTTAGGATGCCACCTTGCCAAGCCCAAGAGAAGGTTCCTCCCTTGACCCCCCTGTGTGCTACACAATCTCGGAGATCAGTTATGGTCTCTAGTGTCCTCCTGAGAGAAAACCGGAGCATCCACTAGAGCAGACTCTCCCAGAGGCCTTGTCTAGTGCAGGCTCCAACATGGTAGCAGGGAGGCCAGAGATTCTGTCTTCCAGGAGGGGTTGTGAGGAGGCCCTGTCCTGCTAAGCTGAGCATCCGCATCCATTGCTGGGCTGTGCTGTCTTGTCCCTGAAGTCCAGTTTTCTGTCACCACGGGGCTTTCCTACCCATGAAGCATTTTCAGGTGGCAGAGGTCTGCACTGCTGTCACTGGCCTGCCAGGGGCTTCTCAAGGCTCTGTCCAAACAAAGCCTCTAGCCCACAAGGACTCTGGTTACCACGTGACACCAAGGACTTATTCTCCATGAAGGTAGTTTTGTAATTACGCAGCATTTTCAAACTGAGTGTGCATGTGTGCGCATGTGTGCACACACACACACACACACACGCTTCCCTCAAGGAAAGCTCCCAGCATTCCCAGCATTGTCACATGCTGTAAGCAGAATGAGTTTTTCTGTCCACAGTCCAGGCCCTGAGGTGGAGCCTCAGACCATTCTAGACTTTCCTTTCCTCTGGATAGGTAAACTTTGGGGCTCCCTGCTGTCCTTGGATGCCAGATTTCTTTTATGGGGTCACTTTGCTTCACCAGAGGTGTGATGATAATGTTGAATTTTAAGGATTGGGAGGTTGGGGGTGAATCCCCTTCCTCTCAGTGAGGTTCCGTGGCTCTCGTGTGTTTGCCCACAACATCCCACCCAGAAACTTTTGAACAGAGGATGGAAGAGGATAGTTTTCCTAAACACACAAGGGATTCTGATTATGCTTTTTTCTTGGAATAGTAGGTGTCCACTTATCCTATTTATTCTCTGTATCCATGTAATAGGAATCTCTCTCTCTCTCTCTCTAATCTCTCTCTCTCTCTCTCTCTCTCTCTCTCTCTCTCTCTCTCACACACACACACACACACACACACACAATAAGGGAGAATTTCTCTAGATCTCTATGGTACCATTTGGTAGCTATGGTCACATCTGCCATTGTGGTTAGTTACAGTGAGCTAACCATGGTATGGTAAGATATAAGCAGTATTTTCAACATTTAGTAAAGGAAGAAAAAAAACTTTCAAAAATAATATAAAGCATCTCAATAATTTATATATGTAAATTATTTTTATATTTGTTATACATTGATATAAGGGGAAAAACGTTTCTCCTACCTCTTATACTCAGTGTCTGGGGTCTGCAAATTAAACAGACAAAAACTACAACAACAACAAAAACCAGGAGAAAAGGCATACACATTTTATTGATGCTAGTTTTTTATCTTCTTAGGGACTTCACTGAAAAGAAATTAAAATCTGAAGAAGCAGTCAGATCTGGGGGGTTTAGATGGCATTTTACCTGAAAGTGATAAGTTATAAAGAAGTGACCAGACAGAAAAAAGGAAGCTGGGGCTTCTAGGGCTGATAAGAAATTAGGAAACACAAAATGTGGATGTGTAACCGATGTGATTCTGCAATCTGTATTTGGGGTAAAAATGGGAGTTCATAACCTACTTGAATCTAATGTATGAAATATGATATGTAAAGAGCTTTGTAATGTTTTGAACAACCAATAAAAAAATAAATAAATTAAAAAAAAAGAAATTAGGAAACACAGGGGAGAGACCAGTGGAATGTAAGGGTTATTTAGTAAGATGTGTTTATGCAGACCCATCTTGGTCCTGGCTTGCTGTCTCAGGGATAAAGGTCACTGCCTTTAGCGGGTACATGAAAGGGGGGATATTTATACCCTGCTTTTAGGTGGAAATGTGGAGAGCAGAGAGCTCTCTGTCTGCAGTTTCTCTCAGCTCCAATCAGTCAATGTGCTGAAGTGTGACACGTTTGGAATGGCACATCCTAATTCTTTTTTCTTGAAATGACTCTATTTTGGATGCATCAAGTTGAAGAAGATATATTATAAAAGTGATTTCACCTGTTTGTCTTTATTTTTTAATGAGCTAATAGCAAATTTAAAATTAGCTCTGAGGTTCATGTTCTACTTCCATTGCACAGAGTTCCTCTAGGGAGAAAATAGTTATTTATTACACAAATTATTTTGATGTATCCTTAGGGGAATGAGACACGAATCTCAAAAGGCCATGCTGAGCAAATGAAGCCTTTTAAAGAAAAAGGCCACAGAACAAGGCCTGAAAAAAGAGAGAGAGGGTGGCAAACCCCAGGGCTGGAGAGCTACCTTACGGGCTCAGCATGGTGCCCAAATTGACAGGAAGAGCAGAGGCCATTTCTTAAAAGTAGGAATGCGTGATATTCAATTATGTTGCTTTCTAGTTAGGAGATATGAAGCTTCTTTGTTGTTCTTGAATTTTGGAGATGTCTGCTCAGAGGTTTTCAAGGAAAATCAAAGGCAAGGGGCTAGTTCTAGCCCTCTCTGGTGTGGAGTTATATCACAGGTATTAAGGAGTGGATGGGAATTCATCTGAAGCAGGAAATTCAAGTCAGAGGTCTGAGGGACAATGTCAGTCTCTAGAAATGCAGAATTCTTCAGAAGACAAATTTGTGGGGGAATTCACAGGATGGGCATATGGGATCCTGCAAAAGGGGCAAATTTACAAAAAGGTTGTCATTCCCTGGGCAGTGGAGGCTCTACCAAAGGACACAGGGTGATCCCAAACCCTTCATTATGAAAATTTGCAAATATTCAGCAAAGTTGAAGTCATTTCACAATGAATACACGGGACCTAGATTCTACCACTAATCTTTTACATTATTTTAAAAAAATTATTCATGAATTTGTCTGTCAAATCCTCCATCTAGTCATCAATCCATATTATTTCCAATGCATTTAAATTCCACAATTCATAGAGTTCCTCTAAATACTTTAGTATACATGTTGAAGAGGATCAAGATATGCCTCTCCAAAATATGCCGCTTTAGCCTTAGGGTTATTTTTAGCCAAAGGTCACTGAGAATCATGAGATGCAGTACAAGTTTTCTTCCCTTCCCTTTGCAGCCTACGTGCCTTTGTGAAGGTGTTCCTCTTTCTCACATCAGGAAGAGAGGAGCAACTCTTTTCAATGGAGACTGAGTTTGCGTAACAAACTTACTAAAATTATCTTATTGGAAGAGTGAGTTCTCCTCAGGTTTCCTAGTCACTTTTCCAAGATTTATCACTGCTATAAGTCCAAACCCCCTTTTCTTCGTTGAAGTGGTATATACAAGTTCCTTAATTTAACCACTTCTTTAAGCTTCTCTCATTTTCTGAGAATACCTATGAAACAATAATAATAATAAAATCTGTATTCCATGTAAAATATTAATAACATTTACATCCCTTTCCTCTGCTAATCTGTCTTTGGTCAGTCAAATTTGCAGGTGCCCAGCAAGGAAACTAAGAGGCCAGAGGAAATTTCTCTCCCATCATTACTTAGAGTCTACTATAGTGAAAATTTACATAAAAAGAATGTGTACTTTTTACAAAACTGTGCAACTGTATAACCCAAACACTTATACCTGGATGCAGGTAGTGCACACCTGTAATTACAGCTACACAAGATGCTGAAGGAAGAGAATCCCAGTTTAGACAACCCAGCAAGGCAGTGTCTCAAGAAACAAAATAAAATAAACAGAAAAGGAAACCTATTCTAGTAGTTAGTGAGATTATTTGTTGCTATGACCAAAGGACCGGACACAAGCAATTTTTAGAGGAGGAAAAGTTTACTTGGTGTTCACAGTTTCCGAGGTCTCCATCGGTAAACAGACGACTCCATTACTCTGAGCTGGAGGTGAGGCAGACATCATGTTGGATAGGCATGGTGGAGAAAAGCAACTTAGTGCACTGATTAGGTTACAAGTTTCATAATATAATTATTTCACTGTGAATGTTCTTGCATTGTCTCACACATGAGCTTTTGGGGGACACCACATATCCAAACCATAACATTCTGCCCTGGCCCCCCAAAGCTTATGCCCATTTTACAATGAAAAATACATTTAATCTATTTCCAAGAGTCCTCGTACTCTTAACAGTTTCAATATTACCCAAAAGTCCAAATCCCAAATCTCCTGAGGCTCAAGGCAGATTCTCAGCATGCACCTCTGTAAAAAATAAAAAGCAAGTTATAGATATCCAATATGTAATGGCACAGAGTATGCATTTCCATTCCAAAATGGAGACCTAGGGGCCCAGAGGGAAGGGATGGGACCAAAGCAAGACTGAAATCCAGTTAGGCAAATAAGTTTTGTGGCTCCATGTCCACCAAGGAGGCACATGGAATCATTATGTTCTCTCCAAAGGGTTTGTATAGCTCCACCCCTTTCCTTGCCTTTTCAGAGGCAGCCCACAGGGATTCTGATCCTATTGAACTTTGCCTGGTCTCCAAGGTCTTCCTTTGAGATCTCCTTGGAAGCCTCCATGACCCCCTAACTACAGTATCCTATAGTTCTGCAGAGCCAGAACCACACGGTTGATGCCAAGGTCTGATGCCATCTTTACCAGTAGTCAAACTTCCTTGGAACCCTGGTTGCAGCAGCATCTGTGCTTGGCAGATAAACCTGGTGAAAAAACTGCTCAGTTCCCTTGTGCACACCAGGTATACCCATGGTCTCTTCTCAGGGGAAATTTTACTTTTGCACTCTTGAGCCTGAGATGGGTATAGTCTTGACAATTCCTGAAATGCCATCAAACCCTTTTTTTTTTAATTGTTTCTGGGTAAAGTTTTTAGATCTCTTTACTAGCTGTAGTGTCTTTAACAACCTCAACTTTTTATTTATTTTTTGGTACTGGGATTTGAACTCAGGGGCACAAAACCACTGAGGTACATCCCCAGCCCTATTTTGTATATATTTTTTTTATTTAGAGACAGGGTCTCACCGAGTTGCTTCGTGCCTCACCGTTGCTGAGGCTGGCTTTTGAACTCGAGATCATTCTGTCTCAGCAACCAGGGCAGCTGGGATTATAGGTGTGTGCCACTGCACCCAGCCACAACTTCCTTAATAGCCATATTAACTCTCCTCTGGCCAAACTGCAAGTTTTTCCACATCTTTCTGCCCTGCTTTCTGTTCCCGATTATCATAGTAAACTTGGCTAAAAAGAGCCAGCATTATCCACGTAGTGGCCTGAATGCTGTGCTGCTTTAAACTTTCTTCCACCAGATTATTTGTCCATCACTTTTAAATTCAGCCTCACAGAAAGTCTCATGGGCAGAATGTAGACAACTTCTTTGCCAGAACATAGCATGAATGGCTTCTAGTCAATTTTCAAGAGATTTCTCCTCCTGTGAAACAGCATGAGCCCAGTCTTTACTGTCCATAGTCTTATCAAGTCTTCCAAACTCCCACCAGAATTGCCCAGTAAGCTCTACTTACAGTGTTCCAAATATTTTCCAGTTTGCATCTCTAAACTTTTCAAAATTTCTCCCCCTGCAAACTGGTTCCAAAGGCTTTTGAACCACATATATGGTTAGGTGAGTTACAGAAATGACCCCTCCCCCCTCCACTTCTTGGTACAGTGAATTCACACTGTGTACATTACCAATTATTAGTCTTTTTGTACCCTTCTCAGGTATCCTTCTCAGGTATCAGTCAGTTTTTTTTTTTTGTTGTTGTTGTTGTTTGAATGTTTTGTTGCTATGACCAAAAGACCTGGTAAGAACAATTTTGGAGGAAGAAAAGTTTATTTGGCTCATGGGTTCAGTGGTCTTGATCCATAGACAGATGACTCCACATCTCTGGGCTCAATGTGAGGCAGAATATCATGGCAGAAGGATGTGGTAAAGAAAAGAAGATCAGGGTAAGGTAGAAATAGAGAGAAAGTTTGCCTCTATCTAAACTTCTCACTGAGGACAAAATATAAACCCAAAAGCACATCCCCAGTGACCTGCCTCCTCTGACCACATCCTATTTGCTTACAGTTACCACCTAGTTAAGCCAGCAGTGTGTTAATACACTAATTAGTTACAAATTTCACAATCTAATCATTTCACCTCTGAACATTCTTGCATGATCCCACACATGAGCTTTGGGGAGACTTTCAAACCATGACATATGGTTTCAGTTATCTGTGGTGAACTGTGGTTTGAATGTATTAAGTGGAAAATTCCCACTCCCCCCAAAAAAAATAAATAAATGGATGGATTTTAAGTTAAACATGGCTGCTTCTGTGTGTAAATCCTCACTTTGTCTAGTGAATCCACACTGTCTACATTACTCACTTATCAGTCTTTTGGTATCCTTCTCAGGTATCAGACCACCTGTCATGGTATCATGGTACTTATATTCAAGTTATTCTTATTTTACTTGAAAATGGCCCCAAATCACAAGAGTAGTGATTCTGGTAATTTTATTATAGTATATTGTTATATTTTATTATTGGTTATTATTAACTCATACTATGCCTGATTTATAAAAGTAAAATTTATCATGGATATATATGCCCAGGAAAAAATTAAAATGTATATTTTATATATGTCTGTACATTCCATGTTTTCAGACACACCCTGGGAATCTTGGTACTATTTCCTGAAGATAAGGGAGGACTAATGAACTTTATTATAATTCTAGGAGTTTCATTAAAAAAAAAAAAACCAATGGAGTGCACAAGATTTAAGAGTATGCATTTTATAAAGAGTATAATCT
This sequence comes from Marmota marmota marmota, assembly GCF_001458135.2. NCBI lineage: Eukaryota > Metazoa > Chordata > Mammalia > Rodentia > Sciuridae > Marmota > Marmota marmota. The sequence goes on from NW_026000020.1 coordinate 1,816,195, forward strand.
TTGTTAAACTTTAACACTTTACTTGAAGAAATAATGTTGTTTTAAAGAATCTTGAAAATTGGCTCCTGGGAAGTTGGTAAATGATTTCTTTCTTTTTCTTTTGTGCCTTCATATGAAGTACCCTAGCATTATTCCTATAAGCTGTAAATTCTAACAGAAAACAAATTCACACATATTTATTAACTTTCCTTAATTCTCAGCATCCCTTGTTAATCCCTCAAAAACCATTCCTTCTTGACATGAAGGTAATGGCAAGAACAGAGACATGTGTTACAGCTTCATTACAACTGTGTGCCATGCCTCCAGTCCCTCCCAAGGGCCACCACTGAGTTAGGTAATAGCACTCAGTTATAGAGCGTGGAGGTGGGGGACCAAAGAGCCCCAGGAAAGAAGGAGGAGAAGATGAAATAAAATGGGGAAATCAGTGAGCCAGAAAACAGGGAAGGCTTCTTACCAGTCTGCAGCTCACAGCAGCAGCAGACGAGAGAATTCACATGGTAGGGCTGTGATCTATGGGGTTGTCTGTGCCAGAGCCCAGGAGGAATGGCTGAGAAGGACATGGCACCCTCCACTGCTTGGATCCATCTTCTTTTGAGAGAGTGGACCAGCTCATCACTTAAGGAGGAAGCTGAAATTGTCTAGATGGAGTTTGCCTCTATCAAAACTTACATTGAGTAGCAGTTTTTGGAGGTGAGACAGTCAAGAAGGATTAGTGTCTTTTTTTTTTTCATAAGACTATTAGTTCTACCAGAGATATATTGTTTTTACAAGACAAGGTTGTTATAAAATGGATCAGTTTCTCTGTACCCTCCCTCTCTTTCATCCGTGTCTTTCCATTTCCCACCATGAAGTCCTCACTAGACACCCAGCAGAAAATGGTAGTATGCTCTTGGGCTTCCAGAACCATGAGGCAAATAGAATCTCTTTCCTTTATAAGTTACCCAGTTTCAGGTGTTCTGCTATAGCAACTGAAAATGGAGTAAGACAAGAGTACAATAGATATAGTTAATGAATGTGGTAGTGAGATTGCAGAAATTAAGTACAAACCATTGCATGATCTTCTTTTTGAATTCTCCTGTGTTGAAGTTCAAGGAAGAAACCATCCAGCTGATGTACCAGAGGTATACTAAAGCCACATGATATGAATGTTGGCTGATAAATTATGAAAGAGTTCTATCATTTTTTTAATCAATAAACAAGCATTGTTTGAATGCCTCTCCAATGCCAGGTTTAGAACAATGTTTTTCCAAATTATTAAACAGAAGGGGAGCAAGGAGAAAAGCAGGGAAACCAGTTAGTAGGTTACTTCAATACTCCTCCAAAGGGAGGCTGGTAGCTTACGATAGTGATGATCTTCAGGATTTAACACAGGTAGAAGATCAACCCCAGCTATGTATGGATTGGATATGAGGGTGAAAGAGAAAGAGAAAAGTCAAAGACACTTCATTGTTCTACTCAGCAAATAGAAGAGAAACTCTGTATTTATCAAGATGGGAAGTCTATGGGAGGGTTTAGGGAACATGATTACAAGCTCAATCTTGGACCTATTAACTTTGAGATATCCATTAAATGTTGAAGTAAGCACCATCCAAGTATGCTGTCAAGAAAGCATTACAAGTCCAGAATCCAGAGGCTGAAGAAACTATTTAGTTAATTTTAATATTTAGATAAAATTTCATTCTAGGAAACTGTATATGAAGCCATAATAATTTACATAAATTTTTATTAAAAGTTGTATTTGGAACGTCTATTATTTGAAATGTCTGTTAAGTAGGTCCAGAAGAAAATGGAAAGGGCACAGTAACTTAAAAAAATCATTACCCAAGGGATAATAGAGATGGAATTCATAACTGAGCTCCTGAAAGAGATGGGTGGAGGTGTGAGAGACTGGAGACGGGAAACACCTCACCTAATGACACGTGGCCCTACTTGTGTCTGTGCCCCTCATGTGTGTTGGAGTGCCTGAAACCTAGTAGATGCCCATGCAGCATCTAATATGAATGAATGGGTGAATGAAGGCTTGTTGGACAGGTAGTCAGGTTTCCTAGGCATGGTACTGAGGTGACAGGAGCATTGTAATTGCTGTGATTGGGTATCTGTGGGTCTTTTTTCCCACACTGGCTAGTTTCTTGGATTTTTATGGCCACTCCTTCAGAGATGACTCCTTGCCTTTCTCACTTCTAGTGTGAACATTAGCCCTACTATCTACTTTGTTTTTTTCCCCTTGTAACAGGGATTCGTGGATGAGTGCTCAGGAATCATCAGGCTGAGAAAGGGAAGAGTGCATAAATCAAACAGGCCCTGGGAAACCTCAGGGGGAAGGTGGTGTAGTACAGTCTTATTTCTATAGTCACCTCCTTTTATTTTTCAGCTGAAGTTCTTGGTGAAGAATACCAATGAGCTGAGGCACACTACTAATTTGCCAGATCAACATAACCTCTAGGGAGAAATGAAAAAAAAAATCATTCCTATTAACTCCAGTATTGGGATAATTTGAATCTCTCTTCTAAGACATCTTGTCTCTTTTTTGGTTAATTACTGAGGAAGCCTTATTTTCTTTTTAAATTAAGCCCTGAGATGCCTTTAATTCAACTGGGCTGCTACCGAAGTGCAGTTTTCATGGGAAAGAATTAAGAATCTTTCTTTTGAGCAGGGGCAGATTCTCTAAAGGTCAGCAGGGAAATAAAGAAAGTGACCCCTGCTTGTTGAGTGTTGGCTGCCTGCAGTTTACCAAGGTTCATTCATTCAGCACTACAACCTGAAAAGTCGGTGCTAGGAGTATGCTCTCACTCTAACAATGAAAGAGTCTGAAGGGGCTTCAGCAGTACCCTGCTAATACTCTCATGGTGTTGGAAGTGTCCCCTGCACTGGTACTGTTGAAACAGGATTGGGAAATAAATCCATCATCACAGTAGCCAGTGCAGACAGGCTCTCTAGTTGGACATCTCATTTGTCATGGCACTCATATTAGGACTTTGGTTCCCTGGGCTGCAGACAAACTAGACAGCCATGAGTCCTTCTGAGGCACCAGGCATTGGCCAGACATCTGTCCTCTGCTCCATTCACAGTGTGGCATATGGATGTTCTCTTTCTCTTCTTTTTTCCTTCCTCCCTCCCTCCCTCCTTTCCTTCCTCTAGAGAGAGTATTCCCTAGAAGCAGGAGCTGTAGTTTTCTTTCTACCAGGTTGCTCTTCTCCTAACTCTCCTTAAGGGTGCTTTCTCACTGTGTTCTCTTATTTCTCCTGGACTCATGCTATTGACCACCATGAGGTTAGTGAGAATGAGAGAAGCAGAGACAGTCCACTGAACAACTACTGTTTGTTCACACATATTTACATTTCTCCTGTAAGATGTCCAAAGAGCACAGACTTTGCCTTCCCCTCCTTTAAGAGACTAATACCTAGTACATGGTTCAAGCTCTATTTTTTTTAAAATATAAGTACATCCCAAAAGAATCCACTTAAAAATTTTTTTGGTCTGTTCAATGTTGATGATTATTTTCTTTTGCCGATGTTTTCCTCCTCATTGTGATTGATGAAAACCAATATTCTACTAAGAATTATTTTAAGTTAATAGAGTAAATGATCAAAACTTAGAATTTTAATTGGGATACATTTCATAACTGGCAAATAAAATCTTCTCAGAAATTTAAGTATTTTTCTCCTCTCTTTATAAGTTGTGACTTTTCTTATTAGACACGTATATATGCAGCTAGTGCTCATATGAATGCAAAGCTTGTTCTTATAATTATATATTACAGTCAAAGTGATTAATGAAGTACGTGGAGAGAACACCAAGAACAATGCTATTTCATAATAAAGAATAAAGTTGCTCAACTTTTCCTACAGAAAAGTTCTGATGAATAAAATTTTGGCAATAAGTGAAACTGAGACTCTACTATGAGACTTACTTTAAATCTCAACATGCTACAATAAGCGCTCATTGTGTACCCTTTGTATGCTGGGCAGTGAAGATACAAAGTTAATGAAACAATCCCATAATGGATACTTAGATCATTTGTTGAAGGGGCTGCATAAAAGAAAAGAAATAACCAAACACAGATCTTTTGGAAACATGGCCAGGGCAGAGGGATTGTTTTAATCCATTTAATCCACTATAATAAAATACCACAAACTGGGTGGTTTACAAACAATAGAAACTTCTTTCCCACGGTTCTTGAGGCTGGGAAATCCAAGATTAAGGTATTGGCAGATTCAGTGTCTGGTGAGGGTCCACTTCTTGCTTCAGAGATGTCCCCTTCTCACTGTGTTCTCCTGTGGTGGGAGGGGTGAGGTCTCTGGTCTCTTTTATAAAGGCACAGCATCATTCATGAGAACTCTGTACCTCCCAAAGACCCCTCCTTCTAATACTACCGTGTTGATGATGAGGATTTCAAACCACGGATTTTGGGGGATATAGACATTCAGATTATAGCAGATATTTATATACAAATAAAGGATCCAGTTGTAATTTCCTTCTACTATCCAGCTTTGTAAGAGTTGGAAGCTAATTCTCCAGAGGCAGGACTCTTTTCAAGTGCTTTTTAGAAACACAGGGAAAGAAAATCGACATTTATTGCATAGACAGGCAAGTAGCTCACAGTGTTAGTGCTAATGATCACACAGAGGCTTATAAGCAATACCATTCCTTGGCTCCTCCACCAGGGATTTAATTCAGGAGTCTGGGAAGGTGGCCTAGTTACCTGTGTCATGATGTGGGTGGCCTGAGGACCCTATGCAAAACACTTTGGTAGATACTTTCAAATACATTGGCAGATACCCTAGAGGAGACAAGAGAAATGAATACGAAGCAAACCTTCTCTTACAGAGCTCTGGGGAGTCTGGCTAAGAATGCAGATGTGGCTTTTCATGACAAGCTAGATAGATTTTTTTTGGTCTCAGACTTCTGTGTCTGGCAGTTTGTGGAAATGGGTGGTACTGAGAACCCTCACTTTTCAGAACGCCTTCAAATACTAGGTAAAGTATCCCTGGTCATTCACCTGGTCTATCGATGTCTCCTATTGCTGTGTCACATTAGTGCAGCGTCCAACCTATTACTGTTTCCAAGCAGTTCTTATTTAGATACTTTAGAGATTCTGGCACTATCTACATGAGGCCTCTTTGCCTTACTTGGCTCATTTACTGACTGGATTGATTCCATCTGAGTTCTTACCTCTATATTGAACCTGCTTTGGCTTTGTTCTGGTTTCCAGCAAAGAGCATTTGTCAGGGTAGGTTTGAACCGAGAGACTGGCTCCTGATGCCCAGGGTCCCTCAGTTTAGTTATTGGCTTTTCAAACTGACTTTCCCCTGACCACTCCTTTAAGACCATTTATTTCAAAATCTAGTTTTCTCAGCTCCTCCTCTATTGCCAGGTGTCTACTGTATATGAAGAAATTATCAGAGGTGATCACTTCCTCACACCTGGCTGGGTCTGTCACAGGATCCTGACACAGGTGCCTTTTGCTTATAGTGTCCCCAAGGCCTCCTTGGGAATCACAGGTTCAAGTCCAGGCTTAGTCCTTGACCCAGAGCCTACCATCCAGGCTCTCAGCTAGTCTTCAATCACTCCACTCAGGCACATGGAAGAGCATCCCTCATTTCACCCTTAGAAGGTGTTTACTCTCTCAGAAATCAAACCAAGAGGATTTTCAAATGAATATGTGCCTCTGTCAGATAACAACACAAATCTCAGTATTTACTAAATACCTCTGAAGGGATCCAGAATATGCTACCCACAAAATACCACTTTGGCATAAGGATTAGTTCGAATTGAAGGCAATTGAGAACCATCAAATGCAGGAAAAGATCTCTTCCCTCCTCTTTCCTGCCTGAAACAGGGCATAAATTTGCGATTGTGAAGGTGGCATAAATTACTTACTTCTCCTGTTCCAGGAGGAGAAGAGCAACCGTCATCACCAGAGACAAGAGAACCAGCCACCAGATGAGTCTGCCTTGCATTCGCATGAGTGAGCATCATTATTAACCCTCATCATCCTTTAATTTTCCTTCAGATACTTCCTAATCATGTTCCCATAATTTAATGTCCCTAGAAGCTCAAACCTTCTTTCCTTTTAGTTACTTCTCCATAATTTGTGATCGTTTGTTAAAATGGCACATTAGCCTTCAAATCTAACCTTCTTTGGGTTTTTTACTTCTCTTATGTGAAGCCCCCATGCGTGTAAAAAATGTAAAATTTAACATTAATAAATATGCAGTCTTTTCTCCTGTTAATCTTTTGTCAGGTGAATTCACACTCCCCAACTACTGAAACTAAGGAGGGAGAGAAAAAAGCTTTTTCTCTTTTACAGGTTTTCTGTGCCAGGCACTTGCTCAATGTGGGTGAGGCTTTTCTCATTCATTTCTCACAAGAACTATGTAGGGTAGTTATGTTATTATCCCCATATTACAACAGAGAACCTTGAGACTGTGTTTAACTGCTTTGCCTAAGGTCAAAGAGATAGTAAACGGAAGAAAATGGTTCCAAAAGAGCAATTTTAGGTACTGGAACATAAGGGGGTCATTTAAGTGGAGAAGGAAGCCTTATAAGTACTGGTAAAATTGTAATCGACTGCATATTCATGTTGAATGTTAACTAGTGGTTCAGCGAACCAGGAAGACAGAAGAGATGCTCTGTATGTTATTTAGGGCAATGTTAGTTGGGATAACAAATCAACCACCCCAACACATACTGGCTTAAAACCAACCTAAGTTTATTTCTTGCTCACATTACAGTTGTGAGTAGTTTAGATTGTTGGGGAGCTTGGTGGAAGAGGCTTTTGCCCTCGTTGACTCTCAGAGTTGCCCTGGAGCATCACAATGAAGCACGGATGGGCCATCTGGGGAACTTGTATCCATCATCTCCAGTTCTGTTCCACTGACTCCAACTTATTGTCCCACCTAATTGTAAAATAAGTCAGAAAATATTGCCTAGCTAAGTTTCCAAAAGGCAGGATAGATCATGAAGTTTGGTGTGAAGAGATCTGTATCCCAGACCATTTTTCTGCACCCCAAATATCTGCTCATGTGCTTATTCCTATTCAGAACACACTGACTCTCTTCCATCATGGATATAATTTAAAAATCTATCCAGCTGCTGCATCCAGATTAAATTCTCAGAAGTCCAGGTAATGTACAGGGCACCCTATCAGGCCTGATAGGGTGTATGTTTGACCAACTAAAAGACAAGCTGTCCTCTTCCTACCCTGTCTGATCTCTCCCACCCACCACACTCACTTCCAGGAATGAGACAGGGATAAGAGAACCACAGTAAAACCCCTGCATTTGCAAAGGGAAGACTTTGATGCATACAGCAGTCACACATCCATAGCAATGAAGAAGGGTGATGTGAGACCCTATTCTGATATGGGGTAAGATTCCTTGACCAAATTCATGTTCTCCTGTGAAAGCTGATGATACCAAGATGAAATCCTTCTTGTCAGACCCAGGCGAAATTGTAGCTGGGAAGTAATGAAGTGACGGCTCATACCTATCTTTGATAAGTATTTTCTCCAGAAATTTCTTTCTTCCTTTTTTTAAGAAGAGCAATTCTAATTTTTAAAAATATTTTTAGTTGTAGATGGACATAATACCTTTATTTTTGCGTGGTGCTGGAGATCAAACCCAGTGCCTCACACATGCAAGGCGAGCGCTCTACCACTGAGCTACAACCCCAGCACTTTCAAGAGCTTCCTAAAGGCCCCCTGAAAGATGTTGTCCCACTCTACGCACACCCAAGTCTTCTCATGGTTGTCAGTTTTGTGGATCAAAGTTTATATTTAACATACTTTAAGACGGCAGCAATTCAGACAAGATGTTGGCAGAAAGGCATCTCCACCAATGAGCTCATGCCAACTCTCACTTAGCATCTCTAATATTACAGACAATGGGTCTTCGTTCTTAAAAAGCAAGATTTCAGCCTGGGGTTTCCAGGTGGCAGGTTTATATAGATGGCCTTGGAAACCTTCCCTGCTCATGTATTATGTCCTGGGGGAAGTTCCTGCGATTTCCTGCCATGGCTTAGTGCATCTGTGCTGATGTCGCCGTGTTGTAAAACTTCCCATCAGTACCCAAGTGAAACCCATGGGGTTTGGGGAGGTCAAAGCCATAGAGTAAATGATTTTACAATGAAACTGGGATCACCCAAATTATAGTGCCTGGTGCTCAACTTCTCCAAATTTGAAAATCTCTTAAAATTATTTTTTTAGTTTTAAGAAGATGTATCTGACTGTGAAGGAAGTGGTTCATGGCCAGGATTTTCTATTACCTGAGAGAGAGTGATCTTTCACCACTCTAGATGGAGTGAGCCCTGTTCTCCCTCCACCATCCCCTGCTCCTGTCTACCTACCTACTCTAACATCTAAAACCAATATATTCAAGCACTTTATGCAAATCTCCCCACACCCCACTTTAAACTTCTCCTTGTCCCATCCTCTTTGAATACACCCATAGTTTACTATAGTTTATACATTCCCATTGCCAAATAAGTATCATTATTCTTTGGGGAATGTCTCTCTGTTGCTCTCTAGATTGACATTCCTCTTTGGTCTAGAAGGAACTGCCCAGTCCATTAACTCCTGTGATTCCTGTTTTTTTTTTTTTTTTGCTATGTTCACAGTTGAAAGGAACTTTATTAGGGTGTTAGGATATCCTTTTTGGGGATTGTGAACTTTAATAGCCACTTTCTGCTCATATAAGTTTTAGAAGTACAAAGATTTAATAAGGCTCAAACCATCAAAGGTTTTTGTTCTGGGGATTTTGGGTTGTTCTTGTTGATGCCAACTCTCACCTAGCATCTCTAATATTACAGACAATGGGTCATCTTGTTGGTCTAGCCTCTTTGGCAGGGCAATTCTCTCCAGTCTCTGCAGGCTTCCTTCTGATCCATGTGATTCCACTCTATTTTTTTTGAGGGACCCAAGACTTCTCCTAGATGTAATTAGCATTTTCCTTTCCAGACTCCACAGACCCTTGATCTGACACTAGCCACAGGGATGAGTCAGTTTTTGTTTAACTAAAAAAAAAAAAAACTGCATGGGTCACCAATGCTCAAAACACTTTTCAGTTATTTTTAAAAAAATACTTTTGGGGTCTTTATATATTTTAGTCCCAGGAGTCCTTAAATTTATGCACATCCTCTACTCCCCCATATTTCTGCTTGCAAACTGATCAGAAACACCTAAATTCTTCTCTTTCTTGTAATGCATTGTTAAACGCACTAGTAGAAAGCAGCACACACCATTGTTCTGGCCCATTCCCAAACATTCCCTGGTACTGTAAGTACTGGCACTACTTTCTAAATCAGTTAATCAATACTTTCATAAAATGTTTTGACTTGCCATGAGGGAAGCTTTTCTTACCTGTGAAGTGAGGCGATGGAGGCTCTGCTTTCGGTGTGTGACTTCCTAGGATCACATGGCCTTTGCCGTAGGTCCTGGAGGAGGGAAATGTGGAGAAGTACTTGTGGAAGGTTTGCAGGGGACAGGCTAGATGTGGTAGGTACCACCACTGCTCACATTGACCACAGACAACTTCAAAAGAGGCTGGGAGACGAAGTCTTACCGTGTCTCCTCAAGTCAAGGCCTGTGGAAAAGTATTCATGCCCGGTAACTTTCCAAACTACAGCTTGAGTTTCACTGCTAGAACCTATCCCTCTCCGTCACAGAATTCTCCCCACTCTTTGCCATTCCCCAAATCAGGACATGTAATGCCTACTTCTTGTTCTCAGACATGTGAAGTAAAGTGATTTTTAATTTCCAGAGAACAGAGAAACCTAGATTTTGGAGAACATCTAACAATATCTACCATAATAAGGAAAGAGAGGCTTGTTTTTAGCACCCTGGGATAGGATTAAAGATTTCTAATGATTTTTTTCCTCTCTAGAGCTTTGGCATTTTGTTTCTGTTGTTTTTCTTTGTGAGGCAAGGGCTGGGAAGAGGAGGTTTATCTTCACCAAAGCATCTCACTCATACCCAGCTATTCCTGTATCCTTCTGCGGTATTGCCTACAACCGAAACGTGGGGAACTTAATAATCTACCAACCCACTCCTTTGGGAAAAGAATTACATATGTGACATTTGGGTGCAGGAGGTTTTTAATTCCATTTCTTCCTGTTAGAAACTCCAGGGTCAGTGGGCATTGTCGTTGTCCTGTTAACTTCCCTGGGCACTGTGGCAGCAGCACACTTAACTCTTTAGCAGTCCTGTGTTCTTTTCCACTGCCCCAAGCCAGCAAGAAATAAATCAAAATGTCAAGGCTTGATCTGGCATGCATATCCCATTAGCACCTCCATCATTCTCAATAAGAATTTAATTGAACACAATAAATGTTTCACCACTGAATTGTGGCAGATTGTACACTTGGGGGCTCCTGTAAGGTAAAAGGGAAGAGAAGGAATATGGACGAGAGATGAGTTGTGGTTACCCACCCAAGAGATCAGCAACCACTTCACAGAGATGTCCTAGAATCCACTGTCAAAAAGGAATTTCAAATTCAAATTCAGACATGGGTTAATTGTCTAGGTTTTCTTTGATTATAAGAATAACTTTTCAGAAAAGATAATAAAATTCTGCCCTGTCCTTCAAAGGCTGAATGGCTCTAATAAGCAAAGAAAGGTGTTTGAAAAAAAATGCATATCTTGGAGATATACACACACACACACACACACATGCATTGTGTTCCTTTGGCATAAGTGAGTTACATGACCACATGAGAGATTAGTGAGGCAGAAAGATGGAGCCAAGATTTTGCTAGTGGTTTTTGTAAAGTTTCTTGATCCATGTATTCTAGCTATGGGAAAAATGACAACTTACAGTGGTTACTGGTCAGGATTTATACCACATTACTGTTAGCCTTTTCATGCTGTAATTTGTAGTGAAAGGGAATGTTATAAAATCAGTGGAATCTATGGGTATAGGCTCATTACCACACTTTCTGTCCTGCAGAATGGTATGACAGTGGATGAGGTCTTCTAAAAGTCCATGGATAGAGGAACTGACAGAAGTATAGCTATCTCCTTTTATTTGTGGTTTCAGTTACTTGCAGTCAACCATGTTTCAAAAATATTAAATGGAAAATTTCAGAAATAATTCATAAATTTTAAGCTGCACTCCATTCTTACTAGTGAAATGAAATCTTGCACCATCCCTCTCTATCCTGCACCATCCCACTCTATCCTGCCCAGAATGTGGATCTTCCCTTTGTCCATAATGTTCTCACTGTGTATGTCACCCACCCATTCTTCATGTCTCTGTTATCAGATATACCCTCACAGTATCATCGTGATTTTGTTCAGTAACACTTATTGTACTTAATAATGGTCCAGAAGCAGAAGAATAGTGTTACCAGCAATTTGGTTCTGCCAAAGAAAAGCTGTAAAGTGCTTGCTTTAAGTGAAAAGGTGAAAGTTCTTAATAAGGCAAGAAAAAAAAATTGTACTGAGGTTGCTAAGATCTACAGTAAGAATAAGTCTGCTATCTGTGAAATTGTGAAGGAGAAAGAAATCCATGCTAATTTTATACCTCAAACTGCAAATTTTACAGTCACAGTGCATGGTAAGTGCTTAGTTAAGATGCAAAAGGCATTAAGTGTATGTATGTATGTATAGAAAGAAATGTTACACATTGAGAATTCAGAGCTATCTGTTTTTCAGGCATCCACTGGGGGAGGGGGTCTAAGAACACACCCCCTCGTATAAGAGGGAAGTATTCTATTGCAGGCAGGAAATGCAAATTTATCTTCAGAATGGTAATTCAGCAAAGATGCATCCCTTTCCAGTCCTACTTCCCATGATGGGAGGGGTCCAATGTACCCTATTGGATGTCCAGTTGTCTACCATGAAGAATATCACTGAACTACAGGGCTTGCTGCTGCCCTCTGCTGTGCCGGGATCCCAGCTTATGCCACCAGGTATGCCTTGCCACACCATCACACCTGGCAGTACAATCCCTTTGTTCACAAATCTATTGAGCAAGCTTTTGGGGAGGTGACTGAGAGAACAACTGACATTTACAGATTGGGCAATCCTATCCTGATGCTAGATGAAAGTCACTCTAATTACTGTTGGGGGAGAATTCCCAAGGGACCAACATCCTCACACTCTGTGACTTTAGAAAGGTCCATTCAAGTACTATTTTCCCAGAGCAACCTATTGATTTTTTTCATTCACATTCCTCCAAAAACCCTGAACATCCTGCAAAACCATGAGCCACAGTCTCTCAATCAGTACATTTGCGTACAGCTGTCATCTCTCCTGGCAGGCACAGTAAACAATCATGGGAGGCTCTCGCTTCTTACTACCCTTGAGGTCACTCCCTTGTGGGGCTGCAGAGTTGCAGCTGTTCACTTTTGAATGTGGCGGCATAACATGCAGAATCATCTGAAAATACGGTCTATGTGTTTTTATACTTGGCCACCTGGTCCCTTGGAACACAGTGTGGGGTGAGAGAAAGGCATCAGTGTAAGAAGGGGAGGTGCACAGACTTACTTTTGCTTTTAAGTCTTGCTAGAGCCCAACTTTTCATAATACTAGTTTCCCTGGCTGATGGACAGCTGCTGCCCACACCTAGCTTTGTGGTTCAGTGATCTAGAGAACAATTAGCTACTAATATGCATCTTGTGCACATAGGAGCTACCATGGCCCAGCAGTAAGCCAGGACAGAAGTTGCCAGAAGGAGAAAATAAATTTGCTCCAAAATCCCAAGGGACCATTTACATGTGCTCTCCTCTCAGGGAGACTGTGCTAATCAGCTTTTCAGTGCAGTGACCAAAATACCCAATAAGACCAACTTAAAGGAGAAAAAGATTTTTTTTTTGGCGGGGTGCGGGGACATGATTTCAGAGTTTCAGTTTATAGTTAGCTGACTCCATTGCTGTGGGCCTGAGGCAAAGCAGAACATTATGACAGAAGGACATGGCAGAGGAATGCTCACCTTATGGGAGCCTGGGAACAGAGAGCAAGAGGTGCAAGGAACAAAATATAAACCCCAGAGATTGGCTCCCATTGACCGACTTCTTCCAGTCACACTCTACCTGCCTACAATTATTACCCAGTACAGTAGTCCTTTCAAATTATTAATCCATCAAATAAATTAAATCACTGATTAGGTTACAGCTCTCATAATCTAATCATGAGTTCTTAGGGATACCTCCTAATCAAACCATAGCAGAGACCACTCTGGATCTGCAGGAAGATACAGCCCCTGTCCAGAACATCTGTCTAGCAGGCTGGATATGCTGCAGAGCCTTCTCTATGTGGCAACCTCTCAAATGTGGAACCTGATGGGTAGATTGGGAAAGAGATTGGAACAGTACAGTCAAATAATTTGATCCCTGTTATGGTTTAGATCTGAGATGTCCCCCCAAAGCTCATGTGTGAGACAATGCAAGAAAGTTTAGAGGCGAAATGATTGGGGTATGGGTTTTACCATAATTCATGCATTAATCCCCTGATAGGGATTAACTGGGTGGTAACTATAGTTAGATAGGCTGGAGGGGGCAGGTCCCTGGGGACATGACTTTGATGTATATATTTTGACCATGATGAGGGAAGCTATCTCTCACTCTGCTTCCTGATGGCATGTTCTCAGTTACTTTTTTGCACTATACTCATCTTTTAAATTTTTTTTGGTACCGGGGATTGAACTCAGAGATACTCAACCATTGAACCCCATCCCCAGCCCTATTTTGCATTTTATTTAGACAGGATCTCACTGAGTTGCTAAAAGCCTTACTTTTACTGAAGCTAGATTTAAACTAATGATCCTCCTGCCTCAGCCCTCCAAATTGCTAGGATTACAGGCATGTGCCACTGAATCTGGCCACCATACCTTTCTTCCATAATGTTTTGCCTCACCTTGGGCCCTGAGGAATAGAACTGGCCATTTATGGTCTAAGACCTCTGAAACCATAAGCCCCCAAGTCAACTTTCCCTCCTCTAAAATTGTTCTCTTCTGCTCTTTTGGTTATAGCAGTGCAAAAGTTGACTAAAACACCCCCCAAGTCTATAATCCTGTTTAGGTTATACTCAAAATAACCCAGTGACATTTTATAAATATTTTTGACATATATTGAACCTTCTTTTAGAATAGATTGTGTATGTATCTCTGCTGTGGTCCACAGGGAATCCACAGCTGTTATTGGACTCCAAGCACAGACATGAAAATACTGAGAGGTAGTGGGTGAGGTCTGGAATAGAATCAGCACCACCTCCCTGCAATAACTCATCCTCAGGTATGGTTATTACATGGTCTTTAAGGAAGAGAAGGCTCACCTCCTCCACCTGGGGATGATGGCTCTTCTGGCAAGGGAGCTTGTTAGGAGAGTCAAAAAATGATGGGATTCAAAGTCTTCAAAATCATAGGAATCTTTCCTAATAATTCAACTTCAGTTTTGGGGATTAGTCTTTCCCTTATCAAATTCCTGATATTATGTAAGAGACCTGGTAAGGCTGTAGTTTCAATTTATGTCATAATTTAGTCAGGATTCAACATTGATTTAGTTCTCCTAAATCTTGATAGTTTAACTGTGAGAAATAAGGTCTTTCTTTTAAAAAGCCATAGAAGCTCCCTCTTCCTCACACATTCCTTGAGACGAAAACAGAAAGCTTTGAGCTTATCACTTCCTTTCTTCCAAATTTCCAGCACAGTGAGAAAGAGCCTTAAACCCCATTTTCCTTGAACTCCTCATTTCAGTCAGAACATTCCATGGAGCAGCCACTCAATCTTTCCAGCCTTGACCTTCTAGTATTTGGCTCCAGGCAACCACCGTTGAGAACTTAGAGCTTTGCCACGGATGGGGAGCATCCCATTTTTCCCTGGCAGTAAGGTCATTACTACTTTCTAATCTAGTTAGGTCTGAGGAATAATCTGGTACCCCAAATTGTCTCCATTAGCATTTATATGGAAAAACAAAAGGTATACAATGTGCCAAGGAAAGGTTCAGAGTCCTTACTGTAAGGAAATAATGGCTTATAGAACTACAGGATGACTTATGCAAATGAAGGTCAGGGACGCTGCCACCAGCCATCTCAGGCTGGCACACCAGAGTGTGATTCATAAACACTCCCCAGGATGCCACCGTAATTCTCCAAATGTCTGGCAAGTCCCTACCACCTCTCTTCATTGAGGCAATGAAGCAGGTGGGTCTTGAGAGCTTCCTGGGAAGCTGCGGAGAATTACACATCTGCTCACAGATCTGCCCTTAGCGACCTCCAGAGATGGATGGCTCTTTATTCTGTTTCACCTTCAAAATCTCCCTAGTACCTCTGATTGGCAGACTCTTATCCAGAGCTATAGGAGGCTGAGATTTCTGGGTAAATGAGATGCATGGCTTTTCCGTCATGTAAAAGAGACCATGGGGTGCGGCCTTAGTGATAGCAAGACTGTGCTGTGCAAGAACATCTATTAACTTTACCTGTGGGAGGGTAGTACTGTTTAAGTGTCTCCTCCAAAGCTCATGTTGAAACATCATTGTCCTTGTGATGGTATTGGGAAGTAGGATCTATAAGAGGTGGTTAGGTCCAGAGGGTTCAACCCTCACGAACAGACTAATGCCATCATTATGGAATGGGTTAGCTATGGTGAAAGTGACTTCATTATAAAAGGGAATTCTCTCTTGCTGTGCCCCCTCTCATAAGTGCTTTCTCACCATGTGATTCCCTCTCCACCTGTTATGATGCATCAGAAAGGCCCTCCCAGATGCCAGCTCCTTGATTTTAAAATTCCCAGTCTCCAAAACTGTGAAAAATAAATTTTTCTTCATAAATCATCAGGATTGTGGTATTCTGTAAGAGCATCAGAAAACAGAGGATAACCTTGGTTTCTAAATTGGGTCAATTTATGAGGAAATTCAGTGACTTAGGCAAGAGTGATGGCTGGAACAGGTGAGAGCTCACACTCGGTGTGGTAAGTTATTTGGTGTGCAAAGTTCTCCTCTTTCCAGCTGCATCTCCTTTTGCAAGTGTCACTCCGCTCTCCTATCTCTGCGGTGGCCATTTTCCCTGCTCCTTGCTTCAACAAATAGAATACGTGTGAGCTCTTAGCCTCAGCCTCAAGAGCTCCACTTGCCCCTTTGTCCTTTTAGCAATCTGCCTAAAGGTCACCTGCAAGGGGACCGCTTCAGCTCCTTGCTGCCCAGGCAACGCTATGGAGGAGAAGTGAGGTGAGCCAGCTGACAGCCAGTGCCACCCATCAGGTGTGTGAGTGAGACCGTCTCCAACAACCCAGCCAAGCAACTCTCCAACTGAATGTAGCCCAGCAATGTGCCCAAGAGAAATGAATGAAGAAACTGCCCAACCAACCCCTGGAAATGTGAGCAATAATAATTCATGGCTCCTGTTTTCAGCCATGACAGTTTTCTAGGCAGCAATTGATAATAGAACAGTATCAATTAGGGCTCATATAGAGTGAAAAGCTGTGAAGAAGAGAAAACAAATAGCAATTGTGCTGTTTACAACATGCTTCCTCTTCTCTCTTTGTTTTGTCTAGGAGTGTTTGCGAAGATTCTGGAAAGATTCATTGAGATGTATCTAACCCCTTCTTTGGGGTAATATATCATATACCTCCTAACTGCAGGTGCAGAATCTTCATATGGAAACAGGGGACAGGAATAAGAGAAAACAATGTTTGAAAATACATTGACCTGTGTTTTGTTATGTTATGAAAGAGGATTGTTGCAGAGTTTTGTTTAGGGACCTTTGAAAACAAATCTTCACAAAAACTTATTTTATTTTACCTTTAAAAGTTAAACAGGTAAAACTTTTTAGAAGAAGCAACCATCTGCAATATTTAGCATCCATCAGTGTTCTCTTATATTAATTATTTAGATATATTAGACCAGAGAGATCAAAATATAATAATAATAATATCACCAACAATTCATATTCACTAGGTGTCAGGCTGTGTTAAATAATTTACATGCACTGTCTAAATTAATAATGGCAATATTTCAATGAGTAGGTACTGTTATTATCTCTATTATACACATGAGGAAGCAACCTCAGAGAGAGTCAGTAATGTATCCAAGGTCGAATAGCTACTTTGGAAGACAGGGATGAAACTGGGACTTCCTGCTCCATAATGTGATTCCAGGTGCTTATAGTAAGGGATTGGTTATTTGTACATTGATGTTGCTGGACACTGGGTGTTATACCAACCTGTACAGCCATAGATATCTGGAACTCTGGTCCTGTCTGTGTTAGTTAACTTCCTGTCACTGTAACAAATACCTGAAATAAATTAACTTTTAAGGAGGAAAGATTTATTTTGGAACATTCAGAGATCAACTCATGGGCACTTGGTCCTGCCACTTTGGGCCTATGGTAATATAGTACATTGTGGTGAGAGGATGTGGTGGAAGAGCACCTGTTCACCTCATGGCAGTCAACAAGAAGAGAGAGAGAGAGAGAGAGAGAGAGAGAGAGAGAGAGAGAGAGAGAGAGAG